>NC_056630.2:12740767-13048267 GCF_002870075.4 Lactuca sativa | reverse complement strand
AAAATATCTTCTTTTCAGCATGTTGACAAGCAGCTATTTCGATATCAATGACTTTGTGCTTAAAACTTTTACATATCAATTAGGTACCATTACACAATCTATTTGAGAATTAAAAAAAATCTACTTAAGTAAAATTCTAATTTTCCAAAATCATATTCTACCTATTTAATATTTATGATACAAAAATTATAAAATTAAGTCTAATTATGATGAGATGTTTTAAATATTGCAAATTATTTAAAAATTTGTATTAGAAATTTGAGATTACATTAAGAATCTCATTATACCGATTAAGCATGTATATGTTCATCCAGTTTTCATAAATTAATTTGTTTCTTTTTTAGATATCATTTTTCTCCCGTTTTATTTTCATTTTCGAAGATCTTCATTTCCGTGTAAAAGCAACTCTCCCAATTTAGGACCTCCTTCAGTGATCATACAGCGAACAGGATTCCATTGAAAATTCGTAACATGCATATATTTTAGATAGATACATATATATAGATATAGAAAATTAAACTAAAAATTCGAAGACTAAACTCAAATCTTTCTATTTTTGTGTTGGTTGGATCCACAATTAATCCTATGGATCCTTAGAATTGGGATATTATTTTAGATCCTGTATTTTCCCTGGATCGAGACAGACACATTAATAGAACACATGAACAAACTTTTTTTTTTTACATCTTCCCACTTTTAAATAATTTCGCAAATTAGTAACAAGTTTGCAAATCAAAGGTATTTTACAAATTGTTCGTCAAAATAATTTGTTACAAAAATAGTTTTAATACAATACATCGTACAAAATAATAATTGTTTATAGTAAATATTAATAATAGTCTATTATGTTTTGGTTTCATTTTAGTCCGATCAGATCCAACCCAATACACATTAGTTTGAAAATATTATTAGAATATGTCAGAATTTTGGAGGAGAGTAACCAAAAATGTTTTGGCTACAAATGATCAAAATACATGACAATGATCACAAATTATAGCATTAACATGATGATTATAGGAGCAACCATTGTTCTTTGAAAATGAATAATCAAAAAAACCAAGAACAAAATAATGCAGCACCAATACACACCAGAAATTTGTCATAATACTCACAAGAATAATTATCATATTAAGACTTAACAGATACATAACTATGTAACATTGAAAAAGGAGTAAAGCATAGGGAGTAGAGCAACATATATCATGACTCATAGGTTGCAACACCTCATAGCATAAATTCAATACATACCCAAATGAAGTAAACTATAAGAAGTGATGACAATCATTAAGATACTGTTTTATGAGCAATCCTTTAATCAGGGTAATAAAAAATGATTGATCCGACCAACATACACGTCCCAAGGTTGACCAGTTTCACTAAATGCATTAGGTAAATACCACCAACCAATATTGAAAATCCTTTCATGTTCTTTCCAAATACATAGAATGTTACCTACAGAAAGAAAAAGTAAATTAGGATAAATATATGAAAAAGTTAGTAGTCACAAGCAAAAAAATAATTTTTTATGCCTAAACATGTGCATAGTAATAACCGACACATTATTTAAATACATATATAATATAAATAAAAATATATAAATTACTTAAATAAAGTGATATAGATATAACATAAAGAAAAAATAATGAATACCGTATCATGCTTTTTTAAAACTAACTCCCTCTCCCCACCCTTTCTCCTATGATAACTGAGGTAGCAACTTCTTGAAAACCATTAAACCAAAGTTAATGCATTTCCATTACCATATAGCTGTAAAAACCTCAACTACTGCTCCATCACTTTTTTTTTTCGACTTAGCCCAAGAAAGATGAGGCGTATTTACTGCAAGCATAACAATTTTAGTGAGGTGCAACTACAATAGCAATAAAAAGAATTTCTTAGTGATCCAACAATTTAAAAGAAATAAAAATTATAACATGATATACCTGAAGACCTTAAAAGACAGTTCATAACTCTTTTCTAAGAAAAGTTAGTTCTTCGAAAAGTAACAGCACCTGCATATAACAAACATCTCCAAATGTCAGTGAAGTTTGAAACAAACTTTTAACGTGAAATTGTGCACATATATTTGAAACACTCTTTCTTATATTCTATGAAACAAAGTTTAATGAAAGGGAAAAAAAATAAACTCCCCAAACCTCCATTAGTGGTTTATGGCAAGCAATTGCATAGATGAACATGAACGACATCCTCAAAATTAAGATATTCAAATGGCATGGTCTAACCCATCAACAGTAGCCAAATGAAGAGAAACATATTACCAGAGGAACCAACAAAACCTGAAGCAAAAAAAAGATTCAAAGACCTGAAACACAAAAAAAACCAATACAAATTAGCAAAAGATGTCATACACATGAACCATACTGGGGTATATTTTAGAGAGCTTAAACAGGCATTGAATAGAATCCTAATAGTTCCCCATTCCAAAAAGTCATCTAAAAGTGTCCAATGATACTTGTTCGTGGTGAAACTCATTTCCCTCCAAATCCAAACAACTGGACTGTAAAACACACACATAGTTAAACAAATCCTATACACATAGTTTGAAATAAACATATGCCTACAAATCAAACCCAAATGTTCCAACTACTGTTGAGACCTCATGAATCAAAATTTTCAAAGAAAGCCTAAAGTTGCAATTTGAATCAAAAGAACTGGAATCGTTCAAATCTATACCCAATCAAAATAAAACCCGAAATCTAAAAAACTAAAAAGAAACTTGAAATAGACAACAAATCAGTCATATATAAAGATGAATTCAAGCTGTTAGGTTCATACAATAAAGATGAATACAAATTGGTGAACAAATCTTTTATTTTTTTTCCTTTGGAAGTTAGATTAAAAAAAGGGATTTGGGATTGATTCTGTAAAAGAACGATTAGGGATTCATTGGGGGTGATGTTAACCTCACGATGTCGAGGGCTACAGAGAGTGAGAGGTTGACTGAGCTTTTAAGGAAGGGGATGGGCAACAATGATGGATCAGTGTATATACAACTCGAGGTTTGGGGTCCAGAAAACCTCTAATTATTATCAATCGATTAAAATGAAACTCGTTAGAATACTCACCTCCTACTTTGAGACTGATTTCTTTTAATCCTTCTGGATCCATTGTTCGTGACATAGATTCCTCTTGCTTCTTGATAAATTGCTGAATACACATCAATCAGAAGTCTTTGTTTAGAGATAAACGCAGAGAAGGTCGAAGGTTGCCACAACCAAAACCCTAAATCAACGATTAAGAGATAAAATAAGAGAAATTTGATGGTTAAACTTTAACGTTCAGATGGGAGAGTATCAGGAAGAAGTGATCGGGTGGTGGTTGTTCGATGGTGGTGAATGTAGTGGTGTCTTCCATGGATGTTGTTGACGACATCGTAGGAGTGGAGGCGATGGTAGTGACCGGTGTTGGTGGTGTCGGCCCTCAACAACTGTTAAACCAAAAACACCAATTTTGTTGAGTGACATGGTTTTTGTTTTCTGGATTAAGAGAGAGTGAGATGGTGGGTTTTCTACGGTTGTCGTGACCGGTGTAGGTGGTAAAATAAAAGGCGAAGAAGATCAACACAGATAGAGGTGAGATAGGAGTGAAATAGAGAAGAGTAGATGCGCGGGGGGGGGGGGGGGGGGGGGGGGGGGGGGGGTTATAAATGGTGAAGAACATTAACAAAGAATACCATTGCGGAAGAAAGGTCGGGTTAGATTGTTAGACTGGATAAGAATGTACCGAGTCAAATAGCCATCGTTTAAAACTTATGTTGACCGCATAGCATAAAGTTATTGTACATCTTGTATATAAGTATATAAACCTCTTAAAATTCAGCATTTAACTAAATTTGCAATATATATATATATATATATATATATATATATATATATATATATATATATATATATATATATATATATATATATATATATCATACTAGGTTAAAACCCGTGGAATCCACGGGTGTTAATTTTAAATAGAATTAACAAATTAATTATATAATAAAATAATATTTAATTAATTTAGAAAACTTATAAATTATAATATTATATTTTTTTTGAACTTTTTATTGTATTATTGTCAGTCGCAATCATGCATAAAAAATGAGGGTTTATAATGTTAAGTATAATAAAAAACAAAAGAACCAATTTTTTGGCGCCTAAAGCTCCGCACTGGTTGAGCCGCTTCTTAGAGTGAAACAAACCTGAATCTTTTATGTGGCCACGCGACTAACACATTATTTGTATACAAATCTAAGCAAAATAAATATAAAGATAATCTAAAAATATTAAAATTTTTATTAATGATATTTGATAATAACTATACTTGTATAATATATAGCGTAGATGAGACAAATAAAAGTTATGTATATATCACTTAAGATTGAGGTCATTACATCATAAACTCATAATACAAACCATTAAACAATAAATCTAGAATTTTTTTTTCCATAAAAGATAATTAAGAAAACATTTTAAAAATATATCTCGTTTTTTCTTAGTTTAATGGAATTGTGTATCTGGTTGAATATTATATCATTCGCTTTTAAATAATTGTAAGTGTTTTTTTATTAAAATTTATTTATTAGATGTAGCAGTTCATTCTCTACCATATGCATATATTAGAGAGACTTGTGCTTTCAAATCATAATTCAAGTTGATATAACAATTCGTTCTCTACCATGAGTTTTGTCATGCAATTTTATTAATAAAACCAAATTACTATAAATATAAGAAAATTAGTTGGAATCCGAAAATCGTTTAGATATATTCGATTTATGTATAACCACATTAACTAAAATATGAAACTAAATGTCAGTATCTTCATCTCAAATATTTTCTTCCTATCACATGTCATTAAAAACTGGACATTGTGGCCCATTAATTCTATATGGGCTTGATCCAATACACAATCGGAATTCGGAAATCTGGAAAAAGCTATTGGGCAAATTAGAGTAGTGGGGGCGTTGATACTGAGAGCATCAGTAAAGACGTAGGGAAAAACCAGCAACTAAACGGCAAGAGGAGAGTGGCAGAGGAGTAAGAGAGCAGGAAAATGGTGGAGGCACAGTTAGCGGCGGGTACTGGTTTGTTGAAGTTACCTCCAGTAACGTTTGTGACAGGAAACACGAAGAAGCTTGAGGAAGTTAAAGTAATTTTAGGGAAATCCATTCCGTTTCATCGCTTAAGCTCGAATGTATGTATATTATTCAATTACTCCTCCCTGATAATCTCCGAAATACTATTGAATTATTGTGGCAGTTTGATTGACCGTTTTGCTAATTAACAGTGCCGGAACTGCAAGGCGATCCTGAGGATATCGCGAAAGAGAAACTCGTTTGGCCGCTAACCAGGTACACAATCGTAATCTATAATCTCCTTTGATATTCTTCGAGAGTTGCATTTTGCTGATTCGGAATGTGTGTATGTGAGTAGGTGAAAGCTCGTTTGGCCGCTAACCATGTATAAATGTCATTCTTGCAATTAAGAAGCATGGCTGAGAGCCTGAGAATCTGTGGTATATATGATCATACCATTATTCTTTTATTCAACACAGAAATAATAAAAGTATAATTGATTGATAAATGGAAAAAATAGCAATTTACTTCCGTTGATATGTTTTTTATTTACTTTCATTTCTGTTTTGTTATACATTCACTGGTTTGAAGAAATAACAATGTACTTCATTGTCTTTTTAGTTCCGAATAAAAAAAACACACACACACACACACAGAGAAAATTAGGGTCTTTTTGCAATTCTCATTTTTAGGTTTTCGGATTCTTATTATTTGTTTTTGTGTTTCTATCAGTAATTCAATCTTGATTGCTATTTCCAGCAATTAACAATAAGATTTGAACACAACAAATGGTAGAAATAACAATATACTTTCATTAGAGGATGAATAAGAAATAACATCATTTTTTGTTCCGAATAAAAAAAAAGTATACATTGGTCAATAACTAATATTCACAATATTTAAACCGAACATAAAAGAAATGGTTGGAAAAAAGAATAACAAATATATAAATGACTGGTATCTTAATACATTAAGCTAGTCAATATATATTTGATTTAAATTACAAGATTGATAGCGTTTTTAAACTATAAAAGATGAGAAACATAATTAATTTAATAGTAATGTAGAAAAGATATTGAATCATAGAAGCGTAATTTATACAGATTCATGATATTTAATGTAGGAGTTTGAATAAAATTGTGATATTGAGCCATTTAAAAAAGTTTCACAAAGAAGGTAATACTGAATTGTTGATTATGTAATGTCAACATGCATAAGAAGATGAAGATAAAAGAACAACTTGAAAGATTCTTATTAGAAATCTTGGTGTATGAATTGTTGTAAACAAACAATTGAAAGAAGTTAATACCAAAAACAACATGATCTATAGACTACAGAAACTGTTATTAGATGATAAAGAGTCAAACGAATGAACCACAATAAACAAAGAAATTGTTTATATTTTTGCAATTCTTAGTTTTAGGTTTTCATAATCTTTTTTATTGTTTCAGGGTTTATTTGATTTACGATATTGTATTCATGTATACATAGGATGACTATAGCAAAAAGTTTTGATTTTGAGGCAAAGACTGAAATTTTTGTTCAGAAATTACCTGATGGCAGAAATACAGACAAACTTCGCAGAAGAAAATGGAATCAAAGTGAGAACTTCAGTATCTGCTACTATATCGATCACGGAACAATGGTAAAATACAGGAATTGTTGTCGTATATAAAACAATGAAATTGGATATGACGTTATTATTATTTTTTTAAGATAAGATAACATACCTGATTTATTGCCATATATTGCTAAAATTCATTTAACAACATCGATTGGAAAACATAATCTTCAGGAAAACATAAGATAACAAACTCGATTTAAATTCCTAATTTTCAGGGTTTTAATAACGTAGTCAAAGGAAAACATAATCTTGATTTAATGACCCCGATTTTTTGGTATTTAAATGCAGAGAAAACATGACCGGTTTTTAATTAGCTGGCAGTTTAATAGAGCCGAGGGGCATTTTCGGGATTTCAAATAGTGAAATGAGCGGGAAAAAACAAATGTGGGACTCTTAGAGAGTGACACATGGCGATTTAGCGCTTATTTATTATAATAGGGGATAACCGTTTAGTACACAGGTCTCACAATTATTTATGGATTATGTATCTTCCTTTTTTCGTCCGAATGTAATCCGGAAAGTTCTAGAATCCAGAATGACCTTGAATATTTTTTATTCATCAAAATAAGTAGTATTTAAATGTGACAAAAAATTTGGTCATTTTTATTACCGACATTGTTACTAATGGTTAGTTTAGTTAAAAACCCAAAAATAAAATTTGTTTATGATTTTTGATTTCATTTTTATAATGCCATAACTAGTCAAACCATTTTTATATCTCTATATGTCATGCAAGGTTTTAGACCGGAGGGTATATGTGGAGAGTTTCCCTCATTTTTTTGTGGGTCACATCTCACTTGTCTTTCCATCACCTAAACCCAAGGAATGGGTGAAAAGTTTCCCTCATTATTTTGTTTTTTTTTAATAAAATTAATTCTTTTTTATGATTTATAAATTTTAAATTAATAATAAACATAAAATTAAATTAAAAATAAACATTAATTAAAATAAAAATTACATTAAACCTAATATTTAAATAAGTAGAAAATTATAAAAAAAAACGCAAACTACGTCACTCGGAATCATCGTCCTTGTCATCAACATCATCGTCTTCATCATTCTCCCGAACGTCACTCTCGTCATCGAAATCTTCGCTCTCGACGAACATATCAGAATCCTCGTCTGATTCGTCAAACAAATCATCGTGAGAAAACTCTATCGGCGGCTGAATATGAGCCCTATAAATGTGCTCCACCAAATTAGCACGAAGGGCGTGATGAATGTCGTGATTGTGTACTTCTCTTCTATTCGCCCTATACTTTTGTGTACCAATGGCTACTCCTTCGACATTAGGCAAAACTTCATTTTCGTTGTACCGACATATTGTTCTTTCTTCGTCTTCAAGAATCATATTATGCAACATGATACATGCATACATTACGTGTTGTAACCTTTTCACTTCATATGACCTTGCCTCGATTGCTAGTATTTGCCAACGTCTCTTAAGTACACCAAATGTTCGCTCTTTATCCTTCCTAGCTGACTCTTGCGCCTCTTTAAACTTTTTCCTTTTCGGGTCGTTAGGACATGTAAACGATTTCACAAAAACAGACAAGGGAGGATATATACCGTCGATAAGATAGTATTCACGCTTATATGCTACCTCATTTGCTTGAAAAGGTACATCGTGCGACTTTCCAAGGTAGATATCGTTGAATACCGACGACTAGTCTAGCACATTGATGTCATTGTTTGCACCAGATGGACCAAAGAATGCATGCCATATCCAAAGATCATGTGATGCGATAGCCTCTAGAACGATCTTCGGATCTTTGTGGTCGCCTCTCATATACTGACCTCGCCATGTGTTAGGGCATAATGACCAACCACAATGCATGCAATCGATACTACCAAGCATTCCAGGGAATCCATGATTGCCTTCATGCACCATATACAATTGGTGGATATCGTTCATAGTTGGTTTGCATAAATATCGTTGCCCATAAACCAAATAGATCGCTTTGCAGAACTTTTACACACACTCTCGCACGGTACGCTCTGACATCCTAAAATACTCGTCCCATCTGTCTGCGCTCATGTCGTATGCTAACTGACTAATTGCAGCCGTGCATTTTTGAATTGGAGAGAAACCTTTTATCCGTCTAGCATCCATTTTCCATTGGAAATATGGAAAGCGGCCTTCCAAATCGCTAACAATACGTATGAATAGTTCATCCCTCATCCGGAACCGACGTCGAAACTTTACAACGTAGATGGCGTCATCTGCAAAGTAATCTTCTATAAAACGATCGTATCTGGCTTCGCGATTTCTACGTAACCGCGGCTTTCTTGGTTTAGATCGTGCACGTGATGTTTCGCCTAGTCGGTTTTGAAAGTATGCAACCGTTTTCGCCATGACGGAACCGATAAACTTAGCATCCTCTAGAGTCGTCGAATCAAATGATGAAGATGATGACATTTTGATTAATATTTTTTGTAGAGAAGAAGAAGGTATGGGTTAAAAAAATGGTTGGATATGATAGCGTCCGACCCCCACCCTCCTCCCCGCACCAGCGGTGCGGTGTTCCGCACTGCGGGACTCTTCCCGCGGCCTTCCCCGCATATGATAGCGTCCAACCTTATATGTATGGAAGGCCACACTAATCATTGAAATCAAAATCAGGTGTTTATGGTCTAATTTGACCTAATGAAAACTTTATTTCACGACCAAATGGGTATATATAAATCCGGTGATTAATTATTTTATTAACCAATATTAACATAAAGAATACTTAGTTATGTATTTATGTACGTTGAACTATATCAAGCAGATCTATTATACATTAAAGGATGTCATGTAAAAATATAATTTATTTAAATCCTTTGTATCACATCATTTGATTTAATGAATTACATTCTTATAGGTTTAATATGGTGTCAGCAACTTATTACATCTCATGACTCGACAGAGGATTGAATATTTTCTTGCACAATATTTGAGGTGAAAAATGAAATTGAGATGCCTGAACCTCCAAACTCTGGCTTGATTGTGGGAAGTTTTCCGGCCATAGATATGCTAATGGAGGGAGATGATTATAGGGAAGTTAGGGAAAGGTTGAGCAGCGCGGAGAGGAGGCCGTGTGAGATTCTAGAGATTGGTCAAGAGAAATCGTAAATAGAGACTTCAAAGAGTTAAGATTGAAAGTTGAATATATCAGACAACTATTTGATTGTCCTCCATCCACAGATATAATGTATATGTGTGGATATTGTTGTAACGAGAGAAAGAGTTTCTAAATTTTCATATCTTCTTATTCAAAACATCTTCAATTCAGTTATATACAAGAGGAAACAAGAAGTAACTAAAATAACTAACTAGTAATGTGAAATTACTAAACTACCCCTGATGCCAACAAACTATAGCAAACTGAAATAATGGTTAAATTATAATTTAGCTAACACCCCCTCAAGCTGGAGGGCATTAAAAAGCACCAAGCTTGGAAACTGCATCATCCAGGAAGATGCTCCATGAAGATGTTGGCTTTTTTATTAATATTAGATACATGTGAGATTAATAAGACCAGCTTGTACATGTTCTCGCACAAAATGGCGATCTAGTTCTATGTGCTTCGTCATTGTAATGTACCAAAAATAAGACCCAAAAATTTCATTTTAAAATTAATAAAACGGTAATACGAAACAATGTCATACAACCAAGATGGATCAAAGTGTATCACTACATCATAAAATATCAAATTAATTCAAAAAATGCAGAATGAGATGGTGTGTGCTCTGCACTAATCACATACTCTTCCATTTTGAACCAAAAGTATCTGAAACATAAACTGAAAACCGTAAGCACAAAGCTTGGTGAGTTCCCCAAAATACCACATACCATACATAATAAACACATAGTGGACCCCGCTCGTCATCGGGCCCCGCCCGGCATCGAGACCCGCTCGGTATACAGATCCGTCAGTCATCAGGCCCCGCCCGGTAAATATATAATCATACAAACACATGCGATAATCACAAAGACAATAGCATACAATACAGTCATCGAGCCCCGCCCAACATCGGGCCTTTCCCGGTAAGCATTTCATCACATAGCACATGCAAGAGTCACGCAGATACCTAGCATCCTAACATAATAAACCATGGGCCGGTATTGGTGCCTTCGACCCGCTAAACACAGTGAGGAAACTCACCTCAAGCTGCTGAGTCTCTCAGATAAATCTTTGTCTGCTAGTCCGATAAATCCCCGCGCTATCAACATAAAATAACATCCAATTAATAATAGGATTCTGACCCATAAATAAGAGTCAAAACTAGGGTAAAAGACCATTTTACCCTTTACCTTTACCTAACTTGGCCCAAGTCCAAGGCCCAAACGAACTACTCAAAAAGGCCTAATTTCAAAAAATGGTCACCTAAAGCCCAATTATGGCCCAATCTTCCAAATTGGGCCCAAATCCCTTCGTGGGCCTTCAACCAAACGAACCCAATATAATAGCACCAGCCCAAAAATAGAAATTTGATTCCCACTCCCTCTTACTAAGACTATAGAATGTTCTTGTGAATTATGACCAATATTGGGTATATAAGCAGTGATTTCAAATCCAGAGGTTAATCGTACTCTAACAACTTTTACGACAAAGTTTAGTTTTTTGGGGTGACAAGACCCTAATCTCCTAAGGTCCAAACATGGGCCCAAAACCGAGAAGCCCAAAATCCGAAGCCCGCCAGCTGAGTGCGCGGAGGGTACTCAGCTTGTACGCTTAGCGTACACCTTCTGGGGCTAGTACGCGCAGCGTACCAACTTGGTATGCCCAGTGTACTATCCAGTTGACCACCCCCACTTTATTAAGCACTTAATATATTGAGACTTCAAGACAAACTCTCATATCTGATTCTATAAGACCACTTATCACGAAAAGTTGGCAACTTTACACACATGCATGGCTTAATGGGGCTCAAGAGCTCAAAAAGATCTTAACAAAGGTGTTAACACATGCATGGTCCAAGATACACCATAAAGCTTGCATTTTTATGAACAAGGGGACCAAAAGAAGCCTAGATCTAACACCAATACTTCTGGAGTGAGTCAAGAAGCTCATTAATCACTCCAAGGACTCAAATAGCATAAAATAACAACATAACTAGATCTAGCATCATGGATCATCAAGATGTGAGCTTTTTACCTGAAAAAGCTTGCAAATGATGAGCTAACCCTGGATCTTTAAGCTCAAGACTCCTCTCCAAGTTGTCATCTTCTTCTTCTCATTCACAAACCACCAACAAACACTCTTTAAGGCTCAAAACTCAGAAAGACACATTAGGGTTTCGATTTCTATACAAAGGAAGGTGGAGGCTGGCTAAACATGGCCAAATAAGGCTATCATAAGGTTTAAATAGGGTGAAAACCATAAAAAAAAAATAGGGTTTCATTTAAGCTCGCGTACACCATGCGTACTCCACATACGCCCAACGTATGTGGATTGAATCTGCGATCACAACATCAGGCTAGTATGCTAAGCGTACCACCTAGTACGCCATACGTACTAGCTTAAGGACCAAAATGCAAAGTTTTTAGATGAAAGGGTTAAATGCAAAACTTACCAACTCGAGTGTTATAGTCATCTCAAGGAAAACATGATTAGAAGCAATATAAATGGATTACATATTGTCACATTTCAAAGGAACAAGAGTAATATTAGGCACATTCAGTTCTCCAAACAATCTACTCAACCATGCTAACTCAATACAAAACTTTCTTATTGATCGATATTCAACCTCTGTAGAAGAAAGAGAGACAGAAACTTCTTTCTTTGACTATAGGAGTTCCATTAAAACTAATATAATATCCATTAACTAATCTTCTTGTAAGTAGACAAGATGCCCAATCTGAATCACAATATGCATGAATCAAGTTTAAATGGTGATGTATTATTAAAATATAAAGGTTGATGAGTATTTCCTTTTAGATATTGTAAAACATGTAATGATGCCTTGTAATGAGCATGAGATGGAGTCTTGTTGAATTGACTTAAGTATTGAACTGAGAATGAAAGATTAGGCCTAGTGTGAAGCAGAAAATTAAGCTTGCCAATGAGTTTTCTATACACAGTTGCATCAGGTAAAGGATCCTCCATGTCTTGAAGAAGTTTTAGTTGAGAAGGAAAAGGAGCGGTTGTAATTGATGATGAATTATGAACATCATAAGATTGTAACAATTATTTGATGTATTTACTTTGATGAACTACCATTCCTCCTAGAATCCTATTAAACACAATACCCAAAATGAAATTAAGTAATACCAAGTCTTTGATTTGAAATTTATCATGTAAAAAATTCTTCAAGTTGGTAACTTCATCAACATTATTTCCAATGACTAACACATCATCCACATAGAGGGATACAATGGTTATGAAGGTGCTAGTCTTTTTTAGAAATAAGGAATGGTCATTATGGGAATGAGAGTATCCTTGATGATGTAAATCAATGGATAACTTGGAGTACCATTGTCTAGATGCCTCTTTTAAGATATAAAGATACTTGTTGAGCTTACAAACAAAGCTTGAGATGATGTTGGATAACCTGGTGGAAGTCTCATGTACATCTTCATGTATTCTACATGTAAGAATGTGTTATTGACATTGAATTGATGTATATCCCAGTGATTTTCAACTGCAATTGCAATGATACTTTGAATGGTGGTAAATTTAATTGTTGGTGAGAATGTCTCGTGGTATTCAATACCTTTTTTCTGAGTACATCCCTTGGTCACAAGATAGGCTTTATATCGTTCTATTGAAGCATCAACTTTATATTTTAATTTATATACCCAACAAAATGAAATAGTTCTTTTTACTTTTGATAACTTTAAAAGATCCCACATGTGATTTGCATTTAAATCATTTAATTTATATCCAATGGCAAGATCCCACTCTGGAATTCATGTAGCCTGATAATAGAAGACAGGTTCAATAGTAGAGTGAAACACATTAAATATTGAAGACGCTTAAGCATATAAACTATCCCAAGATTGATCTATAAACACTTTACTAATATACACGTTGGTTATATAATTACATAAATAAAAATTCTCTATTGTTTCAACATTGTTTCACTAATATCTTTGTAAACAAGTTGATGGAACAGATTGTGAGGTCGCAGAGGGAATTTCGTAGGTGTAGAGCCAAGAGACTCGGAAGGGATGCGGAGGGAGAGTCTTGGGCTCTCAGTATGATTCTGATCAGGGTATTGGATATGTATTAGTGTTTCATCCTGGGGGATGTTGGAGGATATCATAAGTGTATCAGGTTTTTCCCAACCTGAGGGTGCTGGAGAAGTTCAACATGTGTATGTGAATGGAAGAGGAGAACTCATGGGAGTTGCTCTGAGATTGAGAATGGGTCTTTCCGTCGTCGCGGAATGGATAGAGTGGGATTCGGATCGTGGATCCGATGGTTCATGGCTTTCTAGCCCTTATGGGTCGAGCGATTTTTGAGATTTGGAGCAGTGATGCATCTCGGGTAATTCTCGATTGTTGAGTGTGATTATCAGAGGGTACAACCGGTGCCCGGCTCGAGACGGTGGTCAGGACACCGTAAGGAAAGAGAAAGTGTGTTTGAGTTTCGATGGGTATGCCTTGAGGGACTTGGCCCGGTTAAGGCCAGGCGGCACGTTATGGGAGTATCATTGGGATTGAAGTGTTGTAGGCTTCGAGGACGAAGCCTAATTTAAGTGGGGGAGAATTGTAACATCCCGAAATATCAAGAGTAGAGTGGAAGGGCTAAAAGAGTAATTTGGGAAAGAGTGACTCGGCGAGTCCATGGGTGGACTCGGCGAGTAGAGTCGCGACTGGGTCGCGTGTTAAGTAGCCGACTCGGCGAGTCAGTGAGATGGACTCGGCGAGTAGGCGCTGAGTGGAGAAAACCCTAATTCCCGGGGTTGAGCCCTATATAAACATCATTATGTTTTCCTCCCAGCCTCTTTGTTCCCCCTTGAGTCCCAGAAACCCTAAAATCGTGGAGAAGCACCATTGTTGAGCAAATTGGAGCTTGAAGAGGTGGTTGTTGAAGAGATTCCAAAGAAGAAGAGGCTTGGATCAAAGGGCTTTGCAAGGATTCGGGATAATCTTCTTCTAGAGCTTCCTTTTGAGGTATCTTTCCATTGTTTGAGCTGCTATTGTCTAGATTCTTCATTTTGGGGGTGTTGAGATCATATTCTTTGGATGTATTGGAGTTTAGAGGCTAGATCTGAGGTTGCTACCTCAGATCTGGGATGGAGAAGAGTTAGAAGGCATGAAAGTCCCTGTGTTGAGTGTTGGATGAAGCTATCTTGTCCCAAACCTTAGCCCTAATGTGCAAAATGCATAGATCTCTTTGGATTCACGTAAAGTTTGCCACTTTACGTGATGGATGAGTTGTAGGAGGCTAGATCTATGTTTTGGAGCAATTGCATGGCCTGGAGTGCTTCTGTATGGATTCAGACCGGTGGTACTCGGCGAGTCACATGGGTGGACTCGACGAGTTGCTTGAAGATGGCCTGGAACTCGGCGAGTTGTATGAACTACTCGGCGAGTAGGATGAAGATTGCCTGGAACTCGACGAGTTGTATGAACAACTCGGTGAGTAGGTTGAAGATAGCCTTAGACTCGACGAGTCTGTTCTTAGGCTCGGCGAGTCTTGTCGAAGAGTCCCAATATGTTCTGGTTGAGTCGAGATCGGTGAGTCAAGGGATGACTCGGTGAGTGGTGTGCGAGTGGACTCATAGTTGTTGAACTCGACGAGTCTCGGGGTGACTCGGCGAGTTAGGTCGCGGTTTGAAGGAAGTTCTGAGTATGGGGACTCGGCGAGTCATCGGGTTGACTCGGCGAGTAGAGTCAGTCAGGGGTTGACTTTGACTTTGTCTTTGACCAAGGGTTGACCAGTGGTTTCCAGGGGCATTTTGGTAATTGTTGATCATTGTTTTGAGTTCAGTGCATTGGCGGTTATCCAGTGGTAGAGATCGTATCAGTGATCGGAGCAGTTCGGGTTATCTGTTCAGTCGGCAGTTTCGAGGTGAGTTATCCTCACTATATCAACAGGGTCTAAGGCACCAAGGCCGACCCTTATCGGATTGAGATCCGGGTAGTTGTTGTTATGTTGTTGCCATGTTATGTTTGCATCCTGAGAGCTAGGATGGTATATGTTAGAGATCTGATTGAGATCGGTATCCTGAGAGATAGGGAGATGCTATGCTAGTGACTTGTTAAGTCGGTATCCTGGTTAGGAGGATGATATGCTATGTGATCTGTTTGATCTGCCTGTTGACTGTGAGTTGCTATATGATTGTATGTATATGTGCACATGGTTGTTTGGATTGGAGTTGGGTTGAGGCGGGTCCTGCTGTGTGCTGTAGGCTAAGATACCCAGGGTGGACCGGTTGTCCCGAAGGCCCAGCGAGCGGCCCGGATAGGCTGTAGGCCCCGAAAGGGCGGACCAGACGTGCCGAAGGCTCGGAGAGTGGACCAGAGAGACTGAAGGCCCGGTGCGGGCGGACCAGTCATACTGTAGACTTAGAGAGTGGACCAGGTGGATTGAAGCCCCGGGAACGGGCGGACCAATCACACTGCAGACTCGATGTATGTGGATAGACTCGGAGGGTGGACCAGGTGGACTGTAGGCCGGTGCGGCGGACCAGTCACACAGTAGACCCGAAGTGCATGGCTGTTCTGTGATCGGATATGTTATGGCATGTTATGCGTGTATGGTATTTGTGGTTGGTATTTTGGGGATATCTCACTAAGCTTTTGGGCTTACAGTTGTGGTTTCATGTTTTTTCATGTTCTTCAGGAGACTGTGGCAAGGCGAAGGCGTGATCGTACCGCTCCTCATGATTTTATAGTGATGTGATCCTGGGAACACGTTAAATGATTTGTATTGGAAACCTTTTTGTAAAGATTTTAAATGTAATCGAGCTGTTTTGAAAAATTTAAAATTGGTTGTATTTTTCGGTCGTTACAGAACAACTCGGCGAGTAGCTTGAAGATAGCCTTAGACTCGACGAGTCTGTTCTTGGACTCGGCGAGTCTTGTCGAAGAGTCCCAATCTTTTCTGGTTGAGCCGTGAATCGGTAAGTCAAGGGGATGACTCGGTGAGTTGTGTGTGAGTGGACTCATAGTTGTTGAACTCGGCGAGTCTCAGGGTGGCTCGGCGAGTTGAGTCGCGGTTTGGGGAAATTCTGAGCATGGGGACTCGGCGAGTCATCGGGTTGACTCGGCGAGTAGAGTCAGTCAGGGGTTGACTTTGACCAAGGGTTGACCAGTGGTTTCCAGGGGCATTGTGGTAATTGTTGGATATTGTTTTGAGTTCAGTGCTTTGGTGGTTGTCTAGTGGTGGAGATCGTATCAGTGATCGGAGCGGCTTGGGTTATCTGTTCAGTCGGCAGTTTTGAGGTGAGTTATCCTCACTATATCAATAGGGTCTAAGGCACCAAGGCCGGCCCTTATCGGATTGAGATCCGGGTATTTGTTGTTATGTTATTGCTTTGATATGTTTGCATCCTGGTAGCTAGGATGGTATATGTTAGAGACCTAGTTGAGATAGGTATCCCGAGATGTAGGGTGATGCTATGCTAGTGACCGGTTAGGTCGGTATCCTGGTTAGGATGATGATATGTTATGTGATCTGTTTTGATCGGCTTGTTGACTGTGAATTTCTATATGATTGTATGTTTATGTGCACATGGTTGTTTGGACTGGAGTTGGGTTGAGGCGGGTCCTGCTTTGTGCTGTAGGCCAAGATACCCAGGGCAGACCGGTTGTCCCGAAGGCCCAGCGAGCGGTCCGGATAGGCTGTAGGCCCCAAGAGGGCGGACCAGACGTGCCGAGGCTCAAAGAGTGGACCAGGCCGACTGAATGCCCGGTGCGGGCGAACCAGTCATACTGTAGACTCAGAGAGTGGACCAGGTGGATTGAAGGCCCGGTGCGGGCGGACCAATCACACTACAGACTCGATATATGTGGTTAGATTCGGAGAGTGGACCAAGTGGATTGAAGGCCCGGTGCGGGCGGACCAATCACACTGTAGACTCAAGGTATATGGCTAGACTCGAAGGGTGGACCAGGTGGACTGTTGGCCGGTGCGGCGGACCAGTCCCACAGTAGACCCGAAGTGCATGGCTGTTCTGTGATCGGATATGTTATGGCATGTTATGTGTGTATGGTATATGTGGTTGGTATTTTGGGGATATCTCACTAAGCTTTCGGGCTTACAGTTGTGGTTTAATGTTTTTCAGGTTCTTAAGGAGACCGTGGCAAGGCGAAGGCGTGACCGTACCGCTCTTCGTGTTTATATTGTGATGAGATTCTGGGAATACTTAAAATAAATTGTATTGAAAACTTTTTTGTAATAACTTTAATGGAATCGGATTGTTTTCGAAAATTTTAAATTGGTTGAAATTTTTGGTCGTTACATTCCAACATTATAAACTAAAATGTTACTCTTGCCCCCGTCAGGATAAATATAGCCCCTTTCCCCTATTTCCGCTTACATATATAGGATATTTTAAGAAGTGAATGTACTTCTTAGTAGCGGGGTCCGGGGGAAAAATAGGAAACGTGATTTCACTATAATTCTAACCAGGAACAGGGCATACGACAAGAATATTTTTTTGATTGGGGCGATAGCTCTGAAAAGACAGATTGTCCATCTTTTCTTTTATCTTGGTGGATATACGATCGAGAGGGGCTAGTTCTTAGCTCCAGAATATTTAGACAATAAAAAAAAAAAAGGAAAAAATTGAGATAGTTATGAATTCCATTGAATTTCCCTTATTTGATCAAACAACCCAAAATTCAATTATTTCAACTACACTAAATGGTCTTTCAAATTGGTCAAGACTCTCTAGTTTATGGTCGCTTCTCTATGGTATCAGTTGTTTCTTCAATGAATTTTGGTGACAATAGTCTTTCAGTTTTTGTGATAAAACAATTTGCATCCATAAAATATTCAAATTTAAATATTTAACAATGATATTTTTATTGTTCAATCTATTTAGCTTATTTGCTTTAAGTCATTCACATTTCTATTCGAAAAGAAATAGTGATCCTTATTTCTTATGATAATCAAATGTTGGCTTTACTGTAAAAGTAAAACTTAACTCAAATAATTATGTCGAAGTAGGAAACTTTTTCAATTATCAAGATTTGTAATGATTCCTTATGGGTTGAATCTTTGAGAAGTTGGAATAGTCTATCTTATAGAATCACTTGAACAATGTCAAATAGAATTTACAATTTTTAGCCATACAACATTGCCTTAGGTTAAACTAAAAAATACTATTTAGAAAACTAGTCAATGGTGGCACTCTATGGATTCACATGTATAAGTGGCAGGTAAAGTTGCATAAATAAGAGCTTGAATATCACTTGTAAATAATCTAAGGAACATGACAGGGATAGGAACCATTGAAAGTACTAAAGAAACAAGAACAACAACTACTAATTCGTCGGCTAATGTATTTATGAAAAGTCACAAACTAAGTGATGAGTTAAGAAACTCTTTGATCGTTTAGATCTTTAAACAGGTCAATCACAAAGGCATAAACAGAAATATCAAACACAAGAGTGAATCAAAATATGTCGAATGATTCAATAGATTCAAGCCTCAGCAGAGCTCGACAAAGAACTTCCGTTGTAGAGGCTATTAGGGTTACAAACAATAAAACAGTAAAATTTCTATGAATGATCCGCTCCAAATCTTACGTACTAAGATGCATGCGAGCATCTATAAATACTAAACCCTAGAAATAACTCACGGATGGACAGGCCCAATCCGGATACAAAAATTGGACTAAAGAACGAGCCCAAGACACAACACATAATGGGCCCTACAATCTCCCCCTTTGCGTCAATTGGAGCGAGATATCACTTCGGCTTGCTGGGTCCAGCTGCAGGAACTTTCTTGGTGGTTTCGAATAGACGTGGAATGAGGGCAAGGATGGTCTGTCTGAACCGAATATACCACTGGATCATGTCATCAAAATACTTCTTGTCATCAGTAGAGTTCTGCTTGCATCGATTGATGATTCCCAGAACATGTTCCAAGCATGTAGTGATGTTTATCCGCCAAGGCGAACAGGCATTTTTGGCCTTCGTTCCTTGTGAACATGACAGAGTTCCGCTTCGGGTCGATTCTTCCCATCTGCATCATATTTAAATCACTTACAGAACCAACAGGAGAGATGGTAGGCTTTTTCTTGAAAATACTTGCGATCTCCTGATCCATCTTGGCGACCTCCATGATGTAGCAGACCAACATCCTTTTGAAGTGATCAATGATTGGCCTGTATTCAGCTTCGTTGGTGAGGAGAATGTTGTGCAGAATGATCCAATCATGTGGATTCAGGTTGGGAAGATCAGCAAGCGAAATAGCATGTTCTGTTTTAGCAGACCTGCTCAACACTTTGAACCGAACGTTTGTGAAGTTCCCATCCTTAAAAGGTTTGAGGACCCGAACGTTTATAATCTTCTGAGCACTCCATGTCTGATACTGAGGCTGAACAGACCTCAGATAGAATTCAACGAGCTCCCTATCAACCTTTGGGTGAGGATGAGGAACATCAGTAACATGGGAGAAAGCGTGAAATATGAAGGCCTTTCGGGTCAGTGGCATATCAAACTGAGAGTCGACAGAATTGATCCGGTCCAAGGAAATCACCGGTTCGAGCCACAGGATGCTAGGAGTATCAATTGCTTCTTTGACAAACTTTTCGAGAGTCCACGGAGGAAATAGAGTTTTTCTACTCTCAAGAAGATCATGAGCCTCCTTCATTTTTCTTTCGTTCGCCTCGGCTTCTCTGGCAACACGAGCACTCATGTCTGCATCCTTTTCCTGGCCTTGTTTCTTCAAGAGATCAGCGATGGTCTCTTTATCATCATCACCATCACTGTCTTCAACAATCTTCTTCCATTTATCTTTAGCACCCGAACCTGAAGGTTGACCCGTTGGAGGAGGTTCGGTTGCTTTAGTTGATGTAGAGGCAGGAGGCGGTTGAGACACATCTTCTCCCCTTGTTTTGGATGGGCCACAAACTCAGGAAGCCCTTCAATTTTACTGAGTAAGTCAAGGGCGGGAGCAAGCTTCTTAGCTAGAGTGCGCCTCACAGAATAGTTCAAGATGGGATCATGCGCTTCAATAATGTTGGTGAGGGCCGCGTGGACATCCGAAACACACGTGGAGATAACCGCACGCTCAGATCGGAGAGTCGCAACATCCTTTTCTGATTGGAAAATTTGAAGACTCTTGAACTTGAGAGCAGTGTTCTTGCAAGCAAGTGCATCCATCACGGAGTTCTATGAAGCGAGATCTTCTTGCAGCTTTGTCAAGCGCTCCTCAACAATCGCCTGGAAGGTTTTATTGTCATCGTCGAGAGACTGACGAAGACTGGCAAAGGATTGCAATTCGGATGTGAAAGAAGTAGCCAGCTTCTCGACAAGAGAGTCAAGCTTCGCTGCATTGGAATCAGCGGCTCCCTGTAAAGACTTTAAAAAAGTGTTAGCATCGACAAATAGTTTTTCGAATTTTTCGGTCGTAGCTACACACGCCTTGGTAGAGGTGTCGATAGCAGCAGTGGAAGAGTTGATAGAGGCTTCATGAGCCTTGGTAAACGAATCAACTAGCCCCTGAATGGCAGCCTCGGAGATAGTGGATCGAGAGGAAGAGGAGGAAGCGATGAGACTGTCTATTTTCTCATGAAGTTCCTTGAGATGCTTCTTGGTGACTGGAGCATCATCGTCATCATCACTTTGAACTTGATACGGACTATAGTAGACCGAGTCAAACGTCATGTCTTCTCCCCCAAGAAAAGTCTCATCATCTGCTGAGGGGTTGGGAGATGAAGGCGAACGTGAAGGTTCGACTGTGGGAGTAGGTTCGGGTGTGGAAGTATGTTCAGTAGCGGGTGTGTGTTTGGGTGCTGAAGTATGAGCCCCCGTATCAGATACGTTGGTTCGAGCTCCAGTGGTGGTTGTTGTTGTAGCTTCAGTGAAAACAGGAGGTGGTACAGGGATAGAGGTGAGTGGTATTTGAGTAGTGGAGGTTATGGGGGGAATGGAAATAGAGATAGAGATTGGAGGAGGAGATACTGGTGTAGTTGAAACAGGTACCTCATGTGAAGGAGAACGAGGAGGAGTGTCACCTCGAATCGACTCCTCAGAGTCTGAGCTCTCATCCTCTGATTCACTGGAAGAAGAGGCAAGAATGAGTTTACGCCTGGGCTGAGTTTTCCTCTTCTTAGGTGGAGGTGATTGATCTGCCTTCGAAGGTTTTCGCGTCTTTGGAGAAGGACCTTTCGCTCCTTTGACAACTTTCTTGTCTTTCCCCTTGTCTGGTTTCTTTCCCCTGGGAGCAGGTCTGTCAGCGTCGTGGATTGATTGAATCATTTCTGGAGTGAGCTCTCTGGGGCCTGAACGAAGAAACTCCTTGTAAGTCTTAATGATGCGACTGTCCCTTGGAACACACGCATACATTGACTCAGGGATTGAGCCAATGAACTGAAATTTTGAGGAATCAAACACTATGATCTTCGTTGTGTGGAAAATACCGATCGAGGAGAGTGGAGAATCAGTAACGACGGGGACATGATACTTGTC
Organism: Lactuca sativa; assembly: GCF_002870075.4. Taxonomy (NCBI): domain Eukaryota; kingdom Viridiplantae; phylum Streptophyta; class Magnoliopsida; order Asterales; family Asteraceae; genus Lactuca; species Lactuca sativa. The sequence goes on along the minus strand of NC_056630.2, from coordinate 13,025,980 downwards.
CATTGCCCACTTTGTGACCAGAATCCAGAATCTGGCATAAGAAATCTCATAATGGCGAGAAGTAGACGCAAGGCTTTGAATCAGCTGCTGCCATAAAACCGATCCATAGTCGAGATTTACTCCGTGGTACATCCCATAGAGAATTGTCATAAACAGTCTGCTAGCCCCATCAGAACCTGCAATTCGTTCTGATAATCCTTTGAACAGCACAGTGAAGAAGCCATTCCACTGAGGAGGAAGACATGATTTCTTGAACTTGGTAATAGTGGTTAGAATTTCGGTATATCCCATGTTGTAAAACATGGAGAACAGTTGTCCCACAGGAATTGACTCAAGGTTAACCCTTGACTCATCAGGCTCGAACCCTAGAAACGAACATAATCGCTATTTGGAGATGGAGGTTTTGGTATCAAGAATATCGAAGAAGATGCGATCGACAGACTTGTCATAGTGGGCAGTCGAGAAGATCTGCGACAAGCACTCCATTGGAACGATTTCAGACTTGGTTAATACTTGAACCAGTGGAGAGTGCTTAAGACACTCCACGATTGGGAACATGAAAGCGTCATAGACATGTGGGGTGAGATCAATGATCAGGCTTTGTTGAGGTCGGATAGGCAGAATGTGGGAGGTAGCGTGAACTGAAGAAGAGTCCGCCATTAATGAACAGTGGGAGAAAATAATCGTTTCTTGCTCTTTGAATATTTGGTGCAGTAAAGAGGTAAAAGACTTTAGGGTTTACCCTTTATACCGTGGGTAGAAGAGAGAGAAGAATCCGCTCCTAAATCTTCTTGAAAATCGAAGCGTTTCCTGAGGTGATTGATGCGTGACAGTTTAGCAACCCTTATGATTACGCATGAAAGACAAAAACTCTTCCGTTTCGCACGCGTTCCCATCAAATACCCTTTTGAATTCCTGAACCGATAAGCATCCGGCAGAGTCAGCGGATTATCCTTAACTGTCGCCACTAAATAAAAGCGAACACGTGTAGCATTAACCACCACATCCCGTTTAGAAGATAGCTTTAAATCCCGGAGCCAAAAAAATTGCTTGTAATGAAGGAAACAAAATTTTGGAAAATCAAAAAGATTTTCGTGTATAGAGTGTCAAAGATAAAGAAATAAATCAGCATATATGTGGGAATTTGTGATGTCAATAGAGACACAAAACAGTGGATCCCGGGCACGAATCTCTTCCTTCAAAGTCAAGAGAGACCTTAAAGTGTTTGTGTGGTTTCCCGTTGAATTACGATCAATCACTAGTTAAGAAGTGTTGAAAGGCATCTTTTAATAAGGCTTATTTGGGAGGCTTTCGCTTCAGTTCAGAATTCCTGATCTTGACATAAGACAGAAATCGACTGAAGAACTTGTGAGACCAATGTGGTCTATTGAACAAGTAGGTCTGGATAATATTTAAGTGACATGTTAAAAATACTTGGGGTGAAATCTCAAAAAAAAATTAAAATTGGATTCTAAGGGAAGAAATGTTATGATATGTAACAATTTCATAAGAATCATAAAAAAAGAAAAATTAGAGATTTCATGGTACAAGCACTTGGGTGAATTCGTTAATTCATGAGTGAAAACTAGAGCAAATTTAATTGTTCACCGTCAATGCATAGTAGGTATTGAATTGTGGGTTTCACTTAACACGTAGTGACACAAAGCTAAGATCATAAACACAGAAATTGTGTAACCATAAACCTCAGTGGTAATTTTTGAGAGTCTCAAGGGTTACTTGTATGAAGCGAATATGATGGAGAAAAACATTTGAGGTGGTAAAGAGAAACCAAAGTACCTTTGCTATAAAAATAGTGACCAAGCAGAAAAAATCTTAACTCATATGAGAAAAGAGTAAGGTAGCTCATGATTAGAATAAATGTAGTAGCCTAATTGGGAAGACGAGGTTTGTATGTACCAAGTCAATAAGGTTTTATTCAGAATCAGTTGAGGCTTTGGACAACATGCAACAGCATGCTTCTAGGGACGCTTAGCTTTAAAAAAAATGTGAGAATGATACCTGCCCTATCGATAATCCATAAACGGTGAATACAAACTGAAGTAGAGACAAGAAGAAAAAGAAAATATTTTTGGAGTTTTTGATAACTTGGCAAAGAAAAAAAACAAAAAGAAAACAAACCAAAAAAAAAATTCGAAACCGAACCCGAAATAGACTGAACGCTCGGTTCATTTCGGCTCAAAAAAAACTTTGGAATAAAAATTTTTTTGGAAAACAATTGTACAAAAGTTTACAACCAAAGAAACTACCTTTTTGAGATAAGCGAAAACAAGTGCAATGGGACCGAACCCGAGCGGTCGGTTCATTTCGGTACTCATGTGAACCGAACCCGAAATAGACCGAACATTCGGTTCATTTCTCTTCCAACTTTTAGTTTTGTGAAGGAGTTTTTGGTACTGACTCCAATTCCGTCATACCTAGTCCTTGTAGAATTTTATTAAAACTTGCTTCAGGAAGGGCTTTGGTGACGATGTCAGCCAGCTGATCAGTGGTTCGAACAAAGTGAATTTCTACGTTTCCGTCTTCCACATGATCCTTAATAAAGTGATACCTTAATGCAATATGTTTGGTCTTGGAATGTGGCACTGGGTTATGACAGATCCGAATTGCACTTTTTGAGTCGCAATATAGTGGGATCTTTTTCATATTGAGTCCATAGTCCCGGAGTTAGCTTTGGATCCAAATCACTTGAGATGTGTAGGAAGCGGCTGCAATGTACTCTGCTTCGGCTGTAAACAGAGAAACACATGTTTGTTTCTTAGATTTCCATCTCACCAACTTCCCGTCGAGGAATTGACAGCCTCCTGTAGTGCTTTTCCTGTCTAAACCACATCCTCCAAGGTCTGCATCTGAGTAGGCTTGAACAAAGAAACCGGAGTTTGAGGGATACCAGAGACCGAGAGAGGTGGTTCGCTTCAAATACCGGAGGATATTCTTCACTGCAAGCATATGTGGTTCACGAGAATTTGCTTGAAATCTATCACAATAGCACACAGAAAACATTATATCAGGCCTGCTAGCTGTGAGGTACATCAGGGAACCAATCATTTGGCGATATAGCGTTATGTCAACTGCCGGTTTTTCCAATGATGGTGTGAGCTTGGTCCCGAACGCCATAGGGACTTTGACTTTTGAATCTCCCATTATGCCGAACTTGGCAAGAAGAGTCTTGGTATATGCTTCCTGGTTGATAAAGATGCCTTCGGGTCCCTGTCTAATATTTAAACCAAGGAAAAAGTTAATCGGACCCATTGAGCTCATTTCAAATTTTGTCTCCATCAACTTTCAGAATTCAGCTGTTAAGCTAGGATTCGTTGAGCCAAAGATGATATCATCGACATAGATCTGAACTATCATAAGTTGGTTACCTTCCTTTTTACGAAAGAAGGTTATGTCAACCGAACCTTGTTTGAATTTAGACATCTTTAAAAACTTATTTAGTGTTTCATACCATGCCCTAGGTATACTATGCCCTAGGTGCTTGTTTCAAACCGTAAACTGCCTTATCTAAGATGTAGCAGTGATTTGGATACTTTTCATTCACGAAACCAGGAGGTTGCTCTACGTACACCATTTCTTCAAGTTCCCCATTCAGAAAAGCGCACTTCACATCCATCTGGTAGACTTCGAAGTTCTTGTGTGCAGCATAGGCAAGAAATATTCGAACAGATTCCAGCCTTGCTACTGGAGCAAATGTCTCTTCTTAATCGATTCCTTCTTCCTGGCAGTATCCTTTTACCACTAGCCGAGCCTTATTCCGGATTACATTCCCTTCCTTGTCCATTTTGTTCCTAAAAACCCATTTGAGACCGACAACCGAAGCATCTTTTGGTGTTGGAATGAGTCTCCAGACTTTATTTCTTTCAAACTTGTTGAGTTCATCTTGCATTGCCTGAACCCAATCAGAATGATCAAGGGCAATATTGACGGTCTTCGGCTCAATTTTGGACACGAAAGAATTAAACATGCAGAACTCTACTTTGGAGAACAAAGCAGCCTGTTTCGCCTTCAGTTGTGAACGAGTTAGAACCTTCTCTGATGCGTCACCCACTACTTGAGATAAAGGATGATCTCTGGTCCATTTGGTGAGAGGAGGAAAGTTTGGATCATAGGATGGATTCAATTCAGCATTTACCATTTCTTCTAACTCTGATTAAATGTCATCGTCATAGAGCATATCGGAATTCTCCCCCTCGATAGATGATGAGCCAAGAAATCTTTCTTCAACAGGGCTTTCGGGTTGATCCAGACTTTCGGTTGTTACTGGACTTTCGGGTGCATAGGGGCTTTCAGGTGCAACAGGACTTTCGGTTGCAGAGGGGTTTTCGGGTGCAACAGGACTTTCGGGTGCAAAGGGGCTTTTGGGTGCATCAAAAATTGGATTCTCCCTCTGAATATGTGAGTCCTGCTTATTTGAAGAGGATAAATTCTCCCCCTCGACCAAAGTACCGCTCTGGGGAGGTTCTTTTCGAACTGGTTCTTCCGCTCCCATTCGTTTGGCTGCATCTTCGACGATCTTCTTAAGGTGATCAATCTTGTTGTCTGCTGTCGTGGCTTCAGAGTGAGATGCTTTCTCAGGTTCATCAAATAGATCCATGAACTGGTCAAAGAGATTGGCGATAGAGGCTGTGACTTGACCTGTTTGAGAGAAAATCTCTCCTATTGCTTCTTCAGTGGACTTCAACTTCTTGACATAATTGTCATCGAACGTCACATATAGGTTTCTTCAATTCTTTTAGAACCCTTATTCAAAACCCTGTAAGCCTTTGAAGTAAGAGAATATCCCAGAAAAATACCTTCATCAGCTTTGACATCAAACTTGTTGCGATGTTCTTTGGAGTTGAAGATGAAGCACCTGGAACCGAAAACATGGAAGAATTTGACATTCGGCTTCCTGTTGTTGATTATCTCATAAGGAGTAAGAGAGAAACGCTTGTTGAGATAAGACCTGTTCTGAGTAAAACACGCTGCAGCAATGGCATCAGCCCAGAAATATAAAGGAAGGGAAGCAAAACTTAGCATGGTTCGTGCCGCCTCACACAAGGATCGGTTTCGCCTTTCGGCAATTTCATTCTGTTGAGGTGTATAAGGGGCTAAGAAGTTATGACCGGTCCCTTTTTCTGCCAAGAAGTCTTCGAATTCTTTGTTCTTGAATTCCAGCCCATTGTCGTTCCTAATGCTTCGAACGACTTTCCTCAGTTGCACTTCGACCTGCTTGATAAATATTTTCAGTTTGGGAGTCGCCTCAGATTTGTGCTTTAGAAAAAATACCCAAGTAAAACGTGAGAAGTCATCAACAATAACAAGGAAATACTTGTTACCGCCAATGCTCTCGATTGATGATGGACCACATAAGTCGATGTGAAGCAACTCAAGTGGTTCAACAACTTTCGTGTTTATGATCGTTGGGTGACTTTGGCGACTTTGTTTCCCCATTTCGCATGCAGCGCACAAGTGTTCACGATCGAACTTGACCAATGGAAGACCCCGAACATGACCTCCAGTGACAAGCTTGTTGATGTCTTTGAAGTTGAGATGTGAAAGCCTTCGGTGCCACAACCAACTTTCGTCTGAGTGAGCTTTGGATAAAAGACATATTGCTGGATTCCCTTTGATTGGTCTGAGATTCAGAGGAAACATTTCAGCTTTTCGATCTGATTTGAGAATGACTTTGTTGGATTTCTTCTCTATAATTTCTGACCCTTCATCATCGAACGAGACTTTGAGACCGGTTCCTCCCACCAGTTGAGACACATTGATGAGGTTATGTTGCAACCCCTCTACAAATACCACATTTCTGATTATAAAATCTCCATTTGTTATCATCTCATAACCCTTTATTGTTCCATAAGAGTCGTTACCGAACTTGACATTGCCACCATTTTGAAGAGACTGAAACTCCCTTAGCTCTTCCTTCCTTCCTATCATGTGACGCGAGCAGCCACTGTCTATGTACCATTCTTCGTCAAACTGCTCGTCACTTATAACCTGCAAAAATTAAGCAGATTTAGGAACCCAAAGTTTCTTGGGTCCACGTGAGCCTTTTACAGAAACAGGAATTGTAAGAGAAACATTAACGAGATATGTTCGTTTAATTAAGGTTGTTTCATCTTTTCTTTTAATAGTAAACACTTTGATTTTATTAGAATTAGATGCAGGTGTATTGGATTTAGGTTCTGGTGTTTGGACTTTAGTCTACTTTCGGTCTTGATCAGCTGAGGAAATTTTCCTTTTTCCTTTCAAATCCTTTGATGATCTTGAATTTGGTGTGGGATCAGAATTAGGCTTAGAAGAAGATTGAGAACGAGAAGAATTAGAAGAAAAGAAATTAGAATAAGTTCCTGACTTGAGATTCAGAATGACCCTTTCGATTGTGGTCATTTGAGGGACCGAACCTAGACGTTCGGTTGCTGATTGATGATGAACCGAAGCTTGATTTTCGGGTGTTGTAGGTTGGTGGTCCGAAACTAGGTCTTTTATTGTAAAAGCTTGACGGGCTGAAATCAGGTCTTTGCCTGTTGTTGTTCGGTGGACCGAAACTGGCTCTTCGGTTGTTGTTGCTTTCGGGACCGAACCTATCCTTTCGGTTTTGTTCTTCCTGTGGCCCGAAAGTCTTCCTCTGGTTCTTTTGAATCGGTGATTCGAAGTTCCTTTTACTCCTGTTTTCTTCTCCTTTTGACTTAGAATGTTTGTCAAAGAGAGTGTAGTGAGGATTTTGAGAGCGCCAAAACTGCTTTCGCTCTGAGAGATTTTTCTTGTATCTTAAGTTTCTCTGCTGCTTTTGATTTTTCACCTGTTTCGGTTGTCTGTGGATATTTGCCTTTTGTTTCGGCTTCTTAGCAACATGTTTACTTTTCATGGAAGAGGTTTCGCTAGTTGAGGTGACTTCTTCCACTAAAATCTCTTTTGTGCCACCGGAACTTGGTACATCAAAATTGGTAGGCTTATTCAAAGGTTTGGGCACATATCTTCCTTTGGTCTTCCATGATGTTCACTCCGACAGACCGACCGTTTCTTCTACGTTATCATTCTGTTTCGCCTTTCGACAATTTCATTCTGTTGAGGTGCAGACCAGAAAAACTCATCACAGCCATCTGCATTATCTTCGTTCACTATGACAGTGAGTTCGGCTGTCTGATGTTCGGTTACTCCTGTGACCTTGTACACCTGATTGGGAGTTGTTCTAACCTTCTGAAACACGACAACCTTTTCTTTTAGGATTGGGGACTTAGTTTTGGACAAACGAGCGAATTCCATGGAATTTTCAGAAATCAGGTTTTTGTGGTTTTCAGATTCGCTCCTGACGAACTCGGAACAGTCAACTACGTCCTCTACAGAAATTTCACTCATATCATCGTCCTCATTAAGTTCAGATGCATTTTCAACATCAATTTTATTCTCTGAACTCAAATTGGTATTCAATGAGTCAAATTTTTGTATGGTTTCGGCCCTGAGTTTCATCTTATCATTTTCATCCAAAAGATTTTTAAGCATGTCTTTATGGTCTTTGGACTTTATAAAGGATTCAATTTTGTCCAGACCATACATGTAAGTAGGATTAACATCATCAGAAGATACAACACTTTCATAGTTGTATGCTTCGACATCAATTTCATCCTCCTTAAACTCAAGGAAGGGTAAAATCATGCGATGTATCTTCTATCCTATTTCACAGTTTAAATGCAGTTGAGTAATGTTAGCATAAAGCCTTTTGGCAATCAAACAAAAAACATTCCTTTGTTTTAATAATTTGAGATTGTCTCTTTGCAAATAAATGTTTTCATCCCTAGACTTAATCAGCTCCAACTCTTTCTGCTTTATCCACATCCTTCGCTCCTCACTCTTAGATGACACCCTGCTTATTTGGTCAGTTAGATTAGAATTCGTGACCCGTGTTTGCGTTAAACAACTATCTAGATTTGAAATTCTTGAATTCAAGTTATTTAATTCCTTTTCATATGATTTTTGTGGAATTTTAAATGAAATGAAAATAGATTGTACCTTCTTGATCAGTTCATCAAGTTCACTGGTCTGCACACTGAGAGGTTTCGTTGTAAAGCATAAGTCCTCTCGCTCCTTAGCCTCTTCGTTTCCACCATCAGTGTTGTATCCCCTCATCTGAGATACATCGGTCACCATCAGACATCTTCCATTAGTTTCACCACTTTTTGCAACATAAGCCTTTCCATGAGAAGGCTTTCTCACTTCATCGTCTTCTGAGTCAGTCGACCACACCTGCACGCCACCGAACTCATCATCATCTACCGAACCCTGCACAATAAGAGCATTCATAGAGGGATTAGCAGCAACTTTCTTCCTCTTCATCTCCTCCAGTCTTTTTAGGAGACTAACTTCTTCATCCTTCTCTTCATCTTTCTCTGCTATCTTTTTCAGCACGCAATCTTTTACGTAGTGATTTTTCCCACCACGGTAAAAGCAACTGACACCAGAGTCAGCTTCACCCTTCGCTTCCTTCTTCGATTCTTCAACCTTCGGCTCCTCTTTCACCTTTTCAGAGTTGTAGCTTCCCTGCCAATTACGATTTTTGTTGGTAGGGAACCTTTTCTTAATGAACCTTCTGGGATTTGACACCGTTATAGCATAGTCTTCAGTTGTCAAATCGTGATCTCCCAGATTTAGATCCTCTTCGTCTTCTGTTGTACTCTTACCTTTGGACAGAAGCGCCAAAGATCCCAGATTTGAAACCACGCTTTTCTCTTGCAGCACTGTCTTTTCCTGGGATTTCAGAATCCCCACTAGTTTCGCCAGCGAGTACGATTTGAACTGCTCGTGTGCTTTAACCGTTGACACAACAGCTCTCCATTCGGATCTTAGTCCATTCAGGAAAGTGACCTTCTGTTCGATGAGCTTCCTTTCAATATCATGTTTGATAATCTTGCTGAGAAGATGATTGAAGCGATCAAATGTCTATGTAACAACCTCTTCTAGCTTCTGCTTGAACTCTCCAAATTCAGAGAGAAGTAAAGTCTGAATTGAGTGCTCCAGATCTTCATCTGTGGAATACAGCTCTCGCAGCCGATCCCAGATTTCCTTTGCTGTACTGCAAGAACTCACCAATCTAAACGTGTCGGATTGAAGAGCGAATCGAATTAGTCTCAATGCCTTAATGTTGCATTGAAACTTCTCCTTTTCGTCCTGAGCAACGTGTTTCACGTCTTTCAACAAATCATTGTACTCCTTTTGAGTTTTAATGATTCTAGATGTTCCTGAATGAGCAAATGGGCCAAATATAATAGCTTCCCATATCAGATACCCATTATCTTCAAATCCAATGATGTAGTCTTCAAAGTGGTGCGTCCACATTTTGGAATCTTGAGTGTAGAGAATTGGAATCTTGGTTGTAGATCCTATACTGTTTGAGATGTTAATAGGATTAGATTGAGAATCGTCCATGCTTGATCGTTTAACCTGTTATAAGATCATACTTTGTAATACGTAATATTAGGGAAAGATGAATAATTAATGAGATACGTCAATTATGGAGTGACAGCTCAAATTTATATCAATGAATGCGGAATAAACCATAATCACTTCTTTCATAGAAGAGATGTGTATGAATTACACTGTCTCCTGCTATGATACCAATTGATGAGTTAAGAAACTCTTTGATCGTTTAGATCTTTAAACAGGTTAATCACAAAGGCATAAACAGAAATATCAAACACAAGAGTGAATCAAAATATGTCGAATGATTCAATAGATTCAAGCCTCAACAGAGCTCGACAAAGAACTTCCGCTGTAGAGGCTACTAGGGTTACAAACGATAAAACAGTAAAATTTCTATGAATGATCCACTCCAAATCTTACGTACTAAGATGCATGCAAGCATCTATAAATACTAAACCCTAGAAATAACTCACGGATGGACATGCCCAATCTGGATACAAAAATTGGACTAAAGAACGAGCCCAAGACACAACACATAATGGACCCTACACTAAGTGATATGGGCTTTGTGAAATATTCTAAGATGTTAATGGGTAAAAGAATTGGATTTGATTGAATAAATTTACCGAAATAACCTAATCTTTTTTTACTAAGACCCACATAGAATTTTGTCACTGATGTAAGTAAAGCCAAACCAACAGTAGTATTTATATCATTCGTGTGCACGGCTAACTCCCCATGAGGTAATTGTATGATATTTCAAGGAAAAATGGCGTCAGGCCAATTTGAAACAAAAATAAATAGAAACATAGTTCCAATAAAAGGAACCTACTGACCATATTCCTCTCCGATTTTGTGTTTTACTCACATCTCGAATGATAAATGTCAGAAAATTACTATATCCTATATTTAAAGGAAAGAAATGGATCTGGATATAATGAGTACGCATTTAAATCTTACACAATTAATGAAAACACAAATATTAATTCCAGAACCTGCCCACCTATCTTTAAAAAATGACGGATAATTTTTTATGTATTAAATCATATGTATTTCATTGGTTCATAAAAGTAACCACCAAAGTAATCAAAGATACAAAAAAACAAAAAAAATTGTTGCTAAAAATACATATTTAAAAAATGGTACTTAAGCATTTCGGAGTCAAATCATTCAAAATATATTTGTTGATATCTAAATCTAAATCTATAGTGGGAATCGAATCTATATCTTTATCTTGGAAGGCTAGGTCTTATAGTCAACGTCCATTTGTCCAAAAAAAAAAAACTCGCACCCGCAATTTTTTATTTCCCAAGGCATATTTTTTTTATCCCGAAATGATGACTTGAGCTCATATGTGCATTTTGGATGCTGCTATTAAAATAGCCTTTCGGACTATATTTTATGTTACTCTACCCGTTTCATAAAAATTCGACTTGGTTTAACAACTTACTTAACCTCGGGTTAAACAAAATATCAAAATACATATAAAACGAGGAAGTGCTTAGCCTATGGGATTGAAATCCCTATGTATATCACCAGGTTTTGCAACCTGGCCCTCTCAGTTTGTACGCATCACACGTATCAAGACTTAAGCCACTAGAACTTGATTAGAATGTTGAGCGATTAAGAGAAATCCTGCAATGGTGTTCATGATCATTATGTCTTTACATTGTAACTGTAACATCCCGTTTAAAATAGAATAATTAAATAATAAACCCGGAACCCCGATAAGTAATTATTTTTATTATTATAGTCCATAATCAAATAATAATTAGTGGGGTGTTGGTTTCAGGAAGCCAAATGATAAGATTTGAATCTCCGGGGGTTAAAATGTAATTTTAGGGTTTATTTTGCACAAGCTTTTAGAATTCAGTGGGTAATTGGTATCATTTGGATTTCAAATGAAAGGAATTTGGATGGTTGGGGTTAAAAAGGTAAATTATGTACCTAAGTTGAAAAGAATTTGTCATTGAGGGGCTATATGGTAACTTCTGGGACTAGAATTGTTATGAATCTTGGATGATGGGGGTTGATTTGTAAATTATAGCCTTATAATGAAAAGAAATTGGGAAAGAAGGGCCAAAGGTGTACATTGATGAAAGGTCGGATACGACCGGGTATTAAACCCGTCACCATGCACTGGCCGCTAACCCTAACCTTAATATTCAGCCACCTCCGTCATTTTTCTCGTCGTTCCTTGCGCCTCCGAGCTCTGCTGGTTGCTGTGACACCACTGTTGAAGGCCAAGGCTACCATGGAATGCCATGGCAGTGGACGACCAGAAGAACGAGTTGATGGTCTTCGTCGTAGTTGTTCCGGTAGGGTTCTCCACCTTATCTCTCTCTCTCTCTCTCTTCTCCATCTCTTCCGGCTAGTGTTTAGTTGTTGTCGTCACTCCGAGTGATTGTCATGGGTGCTGCCAACTACTCCATCCGCCATATGCCACCGTGAAATGGTGGTTGTGTTCGTGGCCGCGAGGTGGGATGTTGTTTCCGATCCGATTGCCACCCATCACCTTGATGGTGGCTGAGATGGGTTTGTGTTCTGCAAGAGCTCAAGTATTCATGTGGGTGGTCGTTTATTGGCCGGAAACCAAAGAAAAGAACCACCATGGCCGCCAGCCATGGTGGCCGCCACCTGCTGCCATTTTCCGTCACCACCAGCCACCGTGGAAGGTGGTTGTGTGCATGCTTTTCTATGTACTTAGGTGTGTGTGTATTGCTATTGTATTGCATTAAGTGTGTGTGGGTTGTGTAATCTGGAATCGAAAGTGAGCCACCACCACCACCGTGAAGTGGTGACTAGCACCTCCAACCACCACCTGTCGCCACATAACGGTTGTATGTGTGTGTTTATCTTAGTATGTGTGTGTGTGTGTTTAATAGGGTTTTTGGGTTGTATGTTGTAATCAGGAAAGGAATAATCAAAAGGAAACTCATAACCACCACCGTAAGGTGGTGGCTGTCGTCACCAACCGCCGTGTTGGGTGGCAGTGTGCTTGTTGTGTTTGGATTCGTTTGGGATGCTTGGAAATTTTCTAGCCAAAAATCATAACCACCACCACGAGGTGGTGGCCGCCACCGTGAGCCGCCGTTGACCACAACTATCGGAGGTGGTAGTGGGTGGTGCCTGACTAATGAAACCCTAGTGGGCTTAATGAAACCTAATGGACCCAATGAAGCCGTAATTGACCTAAAAGCCCAACCATTTGACTAATGGGCTAGTATGTGGGTTGGAAACTCTAATTAGGGTTTGGAAAACCCTAATGTCATGAAACCCTAATTTTGGGGATTTATCAGGACACGCACGAGAATTGTTTAATAAACTTAAATCATTAATTAATAATCATTTGCAAATTAAGCTAAGGCAATATTGGACTTAACCCTAATCGTCATTTCATGTGAAAACCCTAATTTCACTTGGGCCTTGAGTTGGGCCTTCCTATTGAGCTTTGGTGGTTGGACTATTGATGGACTATCCAAGAACAAGTAAATGGACCAAAATAATTAGATGAACTGTAGGATAAGGCCCATATAAAGGACTTGGGACCAATTTGAAAAATTGAGCCATAGGTGGGCCATAACTGGGCCTTGATGATTATGTGATATTGGGTCATGGGAATACCAAGAGTTTGGACTTGAATAAATGGATGGGCCTTAAGGAAAGACCATGTAGAGGTCTGGGACCAATTTGGAAAATGGGGCCATACGTTGGGCTTTGGCCCATTACTTTACTATTGAGCCTTTGGAGTGTGAGTTGGACCTTGGGCTTGGAACCCAATTATTAATTGGGTATTGTTTGATGTTGACAGTTCGGGAATCTGTCAACCATCAATTGCAGTTTTATTCGTGGGACTTCAGCAGTTCCAGGTGAGTTTTCCTCATTATACTCAAGGGTCGAAGGCACCAAGGTCGGCCCTTTTGGATTGTTATCCTCATATGTTATGCTAGTATGATCTGTTAGATCAGTATCCTGGTAGATAGGATGGTATTATACTATTGTGATCTATTAGATCAGTATCCTGGTAGATAGTATGTTATTATGTTGTTATGATCTGTTAGATCGGTTTATCTGTCTATAGACTGTTATGTGATTATCTGTTATATGTGCACATGTTTGATTAGTAGTTGAGGCTTATCTGCTTTGTGCGAGAGCCAATAGACCTGTGCATTCCAACCCGATGGTTGTGGGCCGTGAGTATTGCATCCCGAGGATGATTGGACTTGTAATATGTGGGCATTCCAACCCGATGGTTGTGGGCCGAGGGTATTCCATCCCGAGGATGAGTGGACCCGTTGTATATATATATATATATATATATATATATATATATATATATATATATATATATATATATATATATATATATATATATATATATATATATATATATATATATATAGGCATTCCAACCTGGGGTATTCCATTCGGATGGATGACTGGACCCGGAGGTTGATTAGGCCTAGGGTATTCCAACCCGATGGTTGATTGGACCCGACATATTTGTCAGTGTATACGGTGAGACTGGGCTATTTCGTGCATCAGTCAACAGGCATGGGGTATTCCATCCCGATGGATGATTGGACCCATAGTATGCTATTTGTGATTAGGTGTGTATTGTTGTGTGTATGGGTATTTTGGGGGAAACTCACTAAGCTTTGTGCTTACGGTTTCAGTTTATTGTTTCAGGTGCTTCAGATGTCTCGGCAAGGCGAAGGCGTGACCGTACACATCCTTGCGTTTTGAACTTATGGTTTCTGGGATACTCTGATATAAAACTAATTTCAAAACATTTTGTAATAACTAATGGTTTGTGGATGTTTGAAAAAGTTTTAAATCGGCTTGATTTTTATGGGTGTTACAGTAACTTATCTATATGTATTGTCTATGACATTCTTGGGATTTTATTTGAGACAGTCTTGTACTCAAAAGATTTTTATATATTAGGATTTTACGTAAGTAAAGTATCATGATTTTTAAAGTGTAAAGAAAGTTTTTTTTTGGTTTTAAAAAATAGAGGATGTCACAAGTTTTGTAGGAGTTATGTTAATAATATGAATAGACATCTTAACACATTCACCCCAGTATATATGTCTCACACCTGATTGAAAGAACCAAGCTCTTGCAATGTCTAAAATATGTTTTTGTTTGCATTCAACAAGCCCATTTTGTTGTGGTGTATGAGAAGTAGACTTCTGATGAACAATGCCATTTTCTTGATAATAAACTTGTCCACTACAACTAGAACTAAGTTATTTGGCATTATCGGTTCTTATGCACTTGATGGTTGTGTGAAATTGAGTCTTACTGAAAGTAACAAATGATTGAATTAGAGTGAAAACATAACTTTTATGACTAAATAAGTGTATCCAAGTATGTATTCTGAAGCCATCAACTATGATACACAAATACTTATATTCATCATGATTTTCGTGCTTATAAGGGCCCCACACATCAACATGAATAAGATCAAAAGGAGCATGAGTTTGAGAAATGCTATGAGGAAAAGCTAATCTGGATTGTTTAGCTTGAGCACATATAATACAACTTTCAACACCAACATGATTATAGTTGTATGGAAGAGAAAATTTTGTTTTCAATTTGTCTAATGAAACATGACCAAATCTCTTATGCCATAGCATAACATGACTCTTTAAAACAAGTACATGAGACAATAAAGAAGAAACTAAAAATAATGACAGACTATATGACTATTTGTGTTTGATATGAACATAATCTAACACATAGAGGTCATTTGTTCTTTTGCCAAGGACACCAAGAGCAATCTTATTCTTCGATAATGGGTCCCGCATAAGACAAGTCTCATCAATGAATAAGACAAAAATTTAAAGTTGGGATATGGGGTTTTGAAATGGATATATGGTTATATCTAAATGATGGGACATAAAGCACATCTTGTAACATAATATAGTCATGGATTTGAACATCACCATAGTGAGAAACAAGCAAATTATATCCATTGGGAAGACCAATTTTGTGAGGCTGTGAAAATTTAGTCATAGACCATAAGAGATTGATATTAAAGCACATATGATTTGTTGCTCCAGTGTCTATGATAAAAGATTGATGTGGTTTGAGAAATATAGATGACTTATAGACATTAGATGCAAATTGTTCATAAAAGAATGATTTACCATCTGGATGCATATCACCATCATGGATTGAAACATTATTGCTTGAAGGAGATTAAATGTTGGCCAAATTAAATAGTTATAGAAGATGTTGAAATTGTTCTTGTGTGATTCCAGATGAATAATCAGATATTGCAAGTTGAACATTAGATTTAGGTTCTTCTTTCTTTGATTTGGTAAACTTGAAAGATGATGGAAACCTAATCAAATGATAGCATTAATTTTCGGAATATCCTGATTTCTTACAGTGAGAACAAACCAAAGACTTCTTTGATAAACCAATTGGTGGATTGTTTGCAACATGCATTGCCACTGCATCATGAGCAATTACATGTGGTAGATTGACCTCTGTCTAACGTCCTTCTTGAATAATCATTGAATAAACTATGGCTACACTTGGAAGATGCTTCATCATCAAGATATGTGCTCTAAGTGCTTTGTAGGTATCATTTAGTCCCACAAGTAACTTAATTATCCTTTGATCTTGAAGATACTTGTGTATGTCTACATCATCATTACATGTACAAGTAGGAATGTCTTGAACAATATGAAGTTCGTCCCAAACTTTCATCAATTTGGTAATTGTGACATCCCCAAAATCTCGGCCAGAAAAGACCGATTTTCATTTATGCTTTTAAATATTTTCAGAGTAAATCCTTTTGATTTGAAAGAGTTGCGGAATTTGTTCCCAAAACAAAACATGATAAAATAATATTTATCAAAGCATTTCATCAAGAGATGCATTTCATTATATAATCAAAACTCGGGATGTCATGTTCCGATACAGACCATAAAGCATAAACGATAAACATTACAAGTCATTCAACAAATATATACATATACAGACTTGTAAACAAAACAACAAGATGATCCATCCATCTTACGCCCTTGTGCCACTTCCTGTAATACAAATAAAACTGAGTGGGTCAGGCTTGGGAGCCTGGTGAGCATATAGGGTTTTCAACCCACAATAAATAAGTTATATTTAATTTCACCAACCAAACACTATCCCGATTACCCATTCCCGTTATCCTCACTTTACGTCCCTAAAACAACTATCTCAAGGGACCTAATCTAGGATTTTCATCGGGACGGACATCACTGCGAAGGGGTTTCCTCAACAATAGATATCCTAAAGGCAACCATGAGGGGGATAGAGTACACCGGTGAACACATCGTTCACAACACCTACAGGTTATGAACCTGCTAGCGTTCCACTGGACTGTCTAGAAAGAGTCCGTGGTCGTTATCCATACTCCGCTGAATAACTAGATCAACAACAACAACAACATCGAGGCCTCTCATCTGTTTATTACACACCAACTATCTACCCATGTTCTACCCAACATATTAGTAGATAAAAATATACATTTGTATACATAGTTTAAAGAAAACCTGTATAGCATGCTTGAATCAACACATATATCACATAACAGATGAGGCACACACACACATAACACATATCTCATAAAGAAATAAGCAGATCTATAAGATAGAAGAGAGTGAATACTCATTCACACATAACACAACCAAATATATACACATAGCACGTATTTTTATATAAAATACTTCGTATTATTGTATTAGAAGAAATAACTACACACTCACTTGATCAGAAGATGATCGGACAACACTACGACTTATAGGAGTAGTATTCCTCAGCAGATCTGGAAGATCTTTACAAAAATCGACTTTTCGCGGGCAGAGCTTCGACTCGGAAACCGCACTTCTCGGGATCTTCGGGATCTCGGGACTTGCCTCGGGGCTAGGGTATGATACCGGGGCTTCGGGGGTAAAAAAAGTGCAGAGCTTCGGCGCAAAGACGAGAAGAAATGAGCAAATAAACCCTGAACCCTCGCATCCTATTTATAGTGAAAATATCTGATGTACTCGCCGAGTAGGGGACACCTACTCGCCGAGTTGGCCCATACTCGCCGAGTAGGGGACACCTACTCGCCGAGTTGGCCCATGTGGCGGCTTTCTGGTGGTGCCACGTGTCAAACTCTGGGTGGTGCCACGTCACCCCTATCGCGTGTTAGCCTTCGAACTTAGAAAAATCATAACTTTCGCATACGAGCTCCGTTTTTGACGTTCTTTATATCCACGCGTAGGTAAAATCAAGATCTACAACTTTCGTTTAGACTCCGTCGGCTAAATCTTGACCGATCTCAAATTTAACAGTAGGAGGTGTTTAGACTGTTAAACGACCGCGAAGAATTCGTAACTCCTTCATACGAACTCCGTTTTCGTCCATATTTTTACCGTTGAGTTCCTATTAATGAGACCTTCAACTCTCATTTAGGTCGCGTAATCCAAAAACCGCTCGAACTAAAATTCGAGTTTCGGGCCGTGCACTGCTAAGCCGAATCTTAGAAAAATCATAACTTCCTCATACGAAGTCAGATTTGGGCGTTCTTTTTATTGACGCTCTTATCTTAACATATCCTACAACTTTTGTTTAGATTGATAAGGATAAATCTCGCTCTATCATAGATTCACTATTTACGCTTCCCGGTGCCGTGTCGGTTTTGCCGTAAAACTTCGACATGTCATAACTTCTTCGTTATGACTCGGATTTCGGCATTCTTTATATCTTCGGAATCCTTGTTTCGACCACTACAACTTTATCCAATGATATCAAGTTTATTTTACACTTAAATTTTGACGCTTATTTTTATTCTTAATTATTCAAACCACTTAATTAAGCAATTAAGCACATAACACACAATACTCAAATAATACAATCTTATTATTTCAAAACGGGTTACAAAGGTTAACCTAGACTATTATATTGCTAAATATGGCAAGCCCGGAAACACAGGCGTTACAATTCTCTCCACCTTAGAATGATTCCGTCCCCGGAATCACACATCAACAAACAAATGCGGATAGCGACCCATCATGTCACTCTCCGTCTCCCAGGTGAGATTCGGCCCATTCGTGTGTTTCCATCGGACAAGCACTAACCCAACCATCTTGTGTCGCAATTTCTTAGTCTTTCGGTCAACAATTGCCTCTGGTTCTTCAATCAACCTTTTGTTCTCATCAATTCTCAATTCAGAAATTGGAATTATGTCGGGAACTTCTCCCGTGAACTTCCTCAAATAACACACATGAAAAGTGTTGTGAATTCCATTAAGTTCTTCGGGTAATTCGAGCTTGTAAGCTTGGTTCCCAATCCTCTGAAGAACTTTAAACGGTCCAATAAACCTTGGACTCAACTTTCCCCTTTTACCAAATCTTATAAGTCCCTTCCACGGCGAGACTTTAAGCAAAACCGAATCCCCAACCTCAAATGTTATCGGTCTCCGCTTCTTGTCAGCATAGCTCTTTTGACGATCCTGAGCCGCTAACATTCTTTCCCTAATTATTTTCAACTTTTCAGCAGTTTGATGAACCAACTCCGGTCCCATAAACTGCTTTTCCCCAGCCTCAAGCCAACAAGACGGCGTACGACACTTCTGTCCATACAAAGCTTGGTAAGGTGCCATCTTAATGCTCGAGTGAAAACTATTATTATAGGAAAACTCTACCAAAGGTAAATGTTCATCCCAATTACCTAGGAATTCCAAGGTACACGCTCTCAGCATATCTTCAAGTGTTTGTATCGTTCGTTCGCTCTGACCATCAGTCTGCGGATGGTAAGCTGTACTTAAACACAACTTGGTACCCAATTCCTCTTGTAGACTTTTCCAAAACCTCGATGTGAAACGGCTATCACGATCCGACACAATCGTTAACGGAACACCGTGAAGCCTCACAATTTCCTTCACGTAAGAATTCGCAAGCTTCTCCATAGACCATTTCTCCCTGGCCGCTATGAAATGCGCACTCTTAGTGAATCGATCAACGACCACCCAAATCATGTCGTGACCATTCTTTGTTCTGGGCAGTTTAGTGACAAAATCCATAGCAATGTCTTCCCACTTACCCATAGGCACAGACAAAGGTTCTAAACTCCCGTACGGTTTCTGATGTTGTGTCTTGACTCTCGCACAAGTCACACACTCGGCCACATACTTTGCAACATCAAGCTTCATCGTCGGCCACCAGTAGTAGGGTTTCAGGTCCCTATACATTTTAGTGCTACCCGGATGAATCGAGTACATGGTCTTGTGAGCTTCTTCCATCAGAAGATCTCTGACTCCTCCTGTCTTAGGTATCCAAATCCGATCTTGGAACACCTTCAGTCCATGACTGTTTACACCGAACACCAACGTTTTGCCCAAACGTTCCTCCTTTCTGTCATTCTTCTCAGAAGCTTCGCTCTGAGCTTTCTTTATACTTTCCAAAATAGTTGAGACAACTTCAATTCTCAACGCTCTTGGCCTTTTCCTTTCGGGATTGACTTTCCGACTGAGAGCATCAGCAACAACATTAGCTTTACCGGGGTGGTAAAGTATCTCGCAGTCATAGTCTTTAAGTAATTCTAGCCAGCGTCGTTGCCTCATATTCAATTCTTTCTGATTAAAGAGGTATTGGAGACTCTTATGATCAGTGAAAAGTTTGCACTTCGTGCCATAGAGGTAATGCCTCCATATTTTCAGAGCGAAAACTACCACTGCCAACTCCAAATCATGAGTCGGGTAATTCTTTTCATGCTCTTTCAACTGTCGAGACGCATATGCTATCACCTTTTCTCTTTGGGTCAAAACACAACCCAATCCAACACCAGACGCATCGCTATAAACAGCGAAGTCTTCGACTCCATCGGGTAGAGAAAGTATCGGTGCCTCGCATAGCTTCTTCTTTAACTTCTCGAATGCTTCTTTATGCTTCTCACTCCAAGCATAAGTAGCTCCTTTGTGGGTCAAAGATGTTAATGGAGTAGCAATCGAAGAAAAGCCTTGGATAAATCTTCGGTAATATCCGGCTAATCCTAAAAAGCTTCGAATCTCCGTGGGACTTTTCGGTTGTTCCCACTTCGTCACAGCTTCAATCTTCGCTGGATCAACCATTATCCCTTCTTGGTTGACCACGTGACCCAAGAATTGGACTTCACGAATCCAAAAATCACATTTGGAGAACTTAGCATACAGCTTCTCCTTCTTCAGAACTTCCAACACTTCTCGCAAGTGTCTGCCATGCTCCTCCTGGCTTTTCGAGTAAATCAGAATGTCGTCTATGAACACTATCACGGATTTATCAAGGAACGGGTTACAAACCCTATTCATCAAATCCATGAACGCTGCTGGAGCATTGGTTAGTCCAAACGACATAACCAAGAACTCGTAGTGTCCATATCTTGTTCTGAATGCAGTCTTCTCTATATCCTGCTCTCTTACCTTTAACTGATGATATCCTGACCTCAGGTCGATCTTTGAAAAATAACTTGAACCTTGTAGCTGATCGAATAGGTCATCAATCCTCGGCAACGGATATCTATTCTTTATTGTTGCCTTGTTCATCTCTCGGTAATCAATGCACATCCTCATGCTTCCATCTTTCTTCTTTACGAATAACACCGGAGCTCCCCAGGGTGATGAACTAGGTCTAATGAAACCTTTGTCCAATAACTCCTGAAGTTGCATCATTAGCTCCTTCATCTCCGTCGGTGCTAATCGATAAGGTGCTTTTGCAATTGGCGTCGTTCCTGGCAACAAGTCAATACGGAATTCCACTTGTCGATCAGGCGGTAATCCAGGAAGATCTTCGGGAAATACTTCCGGATAATCACACACAACTGGAATATTCTGCATCACCTTCTTTTCCTTCTTAGCATCAATCACGAATGCTAAATACGATGTACACCCCTTGGTCAAACATTTTCTGGCTTTCATCAATGAAATGATTCCAGAATTCACTCTGCGTTTATCTCCATACACCATAAACGAATCTTTCCCAGGCGGGTTTACTTTGACTATTTTCTTCTTGCATAAAATTTCGGCGTCGTTGGCGCTAAGCCAATCCATTCCCAATACGATGTCGAAACCATTAAGTTCGATAGGCAATAATTCCTCGTGGAACTTATTCCCATTCAGATCAATTAAGATGTTTTTCATGCGATAGCTAACAGGTACAAACTTGCCACTAGCAACTTCGACTAATAAAGCATTATCTAGTCTAACAACAGGCAAAGCTAGCTTTCTACCAAATTCATGCGATATAAAGGAGTAATTGGCTCCAGAATCAAATAAAATTTGGGCAGGCAATTCGTTAACGAGAAAGGTACCTGAAGCAACATCAACTTCATCTTTAGCAGCTTCCAGTGTCATCTGGAATGCTCTCGCCTTTGGCTTTGGCGGAATGTTGGGTCTAGCTGCCTCCTTCTTCTTCGGGCAGTCCCTCGACATATGACCCTCCTCACCACAACCATAGCAAACTTTCTTTGTGAGGTTACACTCATTGGCATAGTGCCCTGGCTTTCCACACTTGTAGCATGTGTTCGCCACCTCACATCTTCCATGATGCTTCTTCTTACATTTGTCGCACCATTTCGCTTCACCTCCACCTCCCCTCGAACCAGACTTCGAGAACTTGATTTTCTTGTTGGACCCTGAAGTTCCATCGAACTTCCTCTTCTCACCAACATCTATTCTTTCCAGACCCTTTTCCTTCTACTGGGCCTCCACATTCTTAGCTGCACGAACAGCCGTTTTCAGAGTGGTTGCCATCTTGACTGTCGGACCAAAGTCAGCAGGCAGTCCGTTAGCAAACCTCTCAATCTTGGAGAGTTCCGTCGGCACTAGGTACGGAAACAACTTCATCTTCTCAGTAAATGCAGTAGCATAGTCATCTATGCTCATCTTCCCTTTCTTCAAGTTTTGAAACTCATTGTTCAGATCAATCAGATCTATCTCCGAACAATACTGCACCCTTAACTGTTCCAAGAACTCCTCCCATGACATTTTCAGAGCTTCTCCTCGTGGCATAGTATCTGCCAACAACTTCCACCAACTCAAGACCCCAGTCTTCAGTTGTCTAACTGCAAAGACGGTCTTCTGCTTGTTGCTACAGTCGCAACTTTCAAATACCATCTCCATTTCGGAGATCCAATCCATTATCTCAACCGGCTTTGGGCTCCCAGAAAGACTTGGCGGTTTGGCGCCCAAGAAATTCTTGTACATACGCCCATCCTTGTTGTTTCTCCTTTCTGGATCGTTCCTTCGTTCCTCTTGAGTCCCAACTTGACTCACCATGCGACTATTGTTCCCTTCCTCCGATTGCTCGGGAATCAATTCCGGTTCCTCAATAGGTATGATAGGTTCATCCCTATTATTATGCAACATTTGTCGCATCTCCTCCCTTTGTTCGGCTAGCATAGCCCGAATCATGGCTTGCACCGCTGCAATTGTTATTGGTTCTGGTGCTACTGCTACAACAGGTATTTGCTCAATCACTGGCGGTTGATTCCTGTTTTCATCCGCGTTTCCAACGCCACTCCTTGTTCTCACCATTTTGATCTACACACCGAATAAGGTGAAATTAGATCCTCATTCATGATAGATATTCAAATCATCCTTATCACTCCGAAACGTTACATGCTAGTTCCAATAACGTAGGCATACGCTTAGAATCCTACACACATAAGGTTTCCAGATCCGGTCGGCAACAGACCGTAGATCCCAACAAATAATATCATATATGGCAACATATAACATTTAGCACATAAAGCATTTTAGGCTACTTTCCTAAAATAAACTAGTGCTCGTGTCTAAAATCCAACAGACACACATCTCATCATTCCATTTAGCATTCTAAGTTTAAGTCTAAAAATCCTTCAAATTCCTAGTTCGCTTAAACTAATGCTCTGATACCAACTGTGACATCCCCAAAATCTCGGCCAGAAAAGACCGATTTTCATTTATGCTTTTAAATATTTTCAGAGTAAATCCTTTTGATTTGAAAGAGTTGCGGAATTTGTTCCCAAAACAAAACATGATAAAATAATATTTATCAAAGCATTTCATCAAGAGATGCATTTCATTATATAATCAAAACTCGGGATGTCATGTTCCGATACAGACCATAAAGCATAAACGATAAACATTACAAGTCATTCAACAAATATATACATATACAGACTTGTAAACAAAACAACAAGATGATCCATCCATCTTAAGCCCTTGTGCCACTTCCTGTAATACAAATAAAACTGAGTGGGTCAGGCTTGGGAGCCTGGTGAGCATATAGGGTTTTCAACCCACAATAAATAAGTTATATTTAATTTCACCAACCAAACACTATCCCGATTACCCATTCCCGTTATCCTCACTTTACGTCCCTAAAACAACTATCTCAAGGGACCTAATCTAGGATTTTCATCGGGACGGACATCACTGCGAAGGGGTTTCCTCAACAATAGATATCCTAAAGGCAACCATGAGGGGGATAGAGTACACCGGTGAACACATCGTTCACAACACCTACAGGTTATGAACCTGCTAGCGTTCCACTGGACTGTCTAGAAAGAGTCCGTGGTCGTTATCCATACTCCGCTGAATAACTAGATCAACAACAACAACAACATCGAGGCCTCTCATCTGTTTATTACACACCAACTATCTACCCATGTTCTACCCAACATATTAGTAGATAAAAATATACATTTGTATACATAGTTTAAAGAAAACCTGTATAGCATGCTTGAATCAACACATATATCACATAACAGATGAGGCACACACACACATAACACATATCTCATAAAGAAATAAGCAGATCTATAAGATAGAAGAGAGTGAATACTCATTCACACATAACACAACCAAATATATACACATAGCACGTATTTTTATATAAAATACTTCGTATTATTGTATTAGAAGAAATAACTACACACTCACTTGATCAGAAGATGATCGGACAGCACTACGACTTATAGGAGTAGTATTCCTCAGCAGATCTGGAAGATCTTTACAAAAATCGACTTTTCGCGGGCAGAGCTTCGACTCGGAAACCGCACTTCTCGGGATCTTCGGGATCTCGGGACTTGCCTCGGGGCTAGGGTATGATACCGGGGCTTCGGGGGTAAAAAAAGTGCAGAGCTTCGGCGCAAAGACGAGAAGAAATGAGCAAATAAACCCTGAACCCTCGCATCCTATTTATAGTGAAAATATCTGATGTACTCGCCGAGTAGGGGACACCTACTCGCCGAGTTGGCCCATACTCGCCGAGTAGGGGACACCTACTCGCCGAGTTGGCCCATGTGGCGGCTTTCTGGTGGTGCCACGTGTCAAACTCTGGGTGGTGCCACGTCACCCCTATCGCGTGTTAGCCTTCGAACTTAGAAAAATCATAACTTTCGCATACGAGCTCCGTTTTTGACGTTCTTTATATCCACGCGTAGGTAAAATCAAGATCTACAACTTTCGTTTAGACTCCATCGGCTAAATCTTGACCGATCTCAAATTTAACAGTAGGAGGTGTTTAGACTGTTAAACGACCGCGAAGAATTCGTAACTCCTTCATACGAACTCCGTTTTCGTCCATATTTTTACCGTTGAGTTCCTATTAATGAGACCTTCAACTCTCATTTAGGTCGCGTAATCCAAAAACCGCTCGAACTAAAATTCGAGTTTCGGGCCGTGCACTGCTAAGCCGAATCTTAGAAAAATCATAACTTCCTCATACGAAGTCAGATTTGGGCGTTCTTTTTATTGACGCTCTTATCTTAACATATCCTACAACTTTTGTTTAGATTGATAAGGATAAATCTCGCTCTATCATAGATTCACTATTTACGCTTCCCGGTGCCGTGTCGGTTTTGCCGTAAAACTTCGACATGTCATAACTTCTTCGTTATGACTCGGATTTCGGCATTCTTTATATCTTCGGAATCCTTGTTTCGACCACTACAACTTTATCCAATGATATCAAGTTTATTTTACACTTAAATTTTGACGCTTATTTTTATTCTTAATTATTCAAACCACATAATTAAGCAATTAAGCACATAACACACAATACTCAAATAATACAATCTTATTATTTCAAAACGGGTTACAAAGGTTAACCTAGACTATTATATTGCTAAATATGGCAAGCCCGGAAACACAGGCGTTACAGTAATATAGCTTGAAAGTTCGTCAAATCCTTGGGATAAGGAAAACAATTATTGTTGAATTTGATATATGAGTGCACCATCAGTTTGCTCGTATCGATGATTAATTTCCTTCCAAATTTCACTAGTTGTGTGAAGGAATAATACACTCTCAGCAATATTTTGATGAAGAGAATTGCGTAACTAGCTAATAACCATGGAATTAACTCGATACCAGCTTGAATATGTGGGAGAATCAATCAAAGGCTGAGGAATTGTTCCACCAATGAAAGTAATTTTGTTCTTCGCAGACAAAGCAATAGGCATAGATCTCTTCCATGCAAAGAATCCATTTCCATAGAAAACATTTGAAGCCAGAACATTACCTGGATTATCTGCAGATCCAAGATAGTAAGGACTAGAGATATCCACAAAATTGGTAAGATTTGTTGAATTTGTAGAAGTAGACATTGAATCAGTTAGAAAGTGATTGATTTGAGAGATCAAGACAAATCAAATCAAATAAGGAACAAGGAGGAAATGAATTTGATCGAATCAAAGATCAAACTATATGAATCAGAAAAAAAAAAAAATTGAAACCGAGAAAGAATAAATCAACCTCAATGATCAAGAATTGAGAAATCGGATGTGGAATTTTGGATGCTTGCTCTGATACCATGTTGTAATAAGAGAAAGAGTTTCCAAATTTTCATATCTTGTTAGGGTTATTGTCACTCTAACCCAACAATGTTTCGTATTTTTGTTTAAATGGCCCCTTGTGATTTTTTTTCCTTTGAAGGATACAAACTTGTGTTTTACCGGTTAATTTCATACCTTTACCGATTTTTGAAGGTTGCATTGGTAAGCCAAAAGTTATTACGCCCATTTAAGCCAAAAGTTATTACGCCTATTTAGTCAACTGCCAACTTAAAGTTGATTATATTAATCTACCCCCTCCTCCATCAATAGAAGAAGCTTCGCCTTCTTTAACAGTTGATATTTGGAATTTCTTAAACCAAATCTACACAAAATTAAAGTTACATTGAAGTGTTCTTGAAGATGAGTTCTTATTCAACAATAGCTCAGACCCACCCCTGAATTTAATGACCCCCATCTCCTACATCTTTCCTCTTGTCTGCAAATCACTGGCAATATAACGAACAATCCCGTCCCCTTCCCACCGATTCAAATGCCCCCCGTAACAAAACATAGATTCAGAACCACAAAACTATTAATTAGCCCTGAACTTTACACTTTAGGACTTCAATTTCATCTCTTGAGTCATCAATTTCAAAATCATAACTAACAATCAATTACGGCGATGGAACAGAATTCTTCAAACATTTAACAGGAAGATGATTTACGGAACGGAAATGAGGAGAAGAGAAACATGGAGGAGATGAAGTTGGATTCTATTGAGAGGTTATTCGAGAGCTGGAAGGTTTCGTCATGGCAAAACCAGCTTACATTTTGTGCTTTCGTCTTAGGTTTTATTTTGGGGATTATATTCAGGTGCATCGTTATGAAGCTTAATCTCATAGTTGGAACTATAAACTTCCGACCATAGAACATGTCGTTTCACAACAGATCAAGGAGTAAGAGTACCAGAGCACCGTCAAATAATAATGGGACATCAACACCACCGGTACGCCACCAGACGATACTCTGAAACCAACCGACCTAATTTGAGTTTCACACCGCAGGCGTTGCATAACGTCTTCGGACCACACATAGTTGTTCTCCATTGTAACGCCTTCTCCGATGTGCAGCGAGTGCAGCACCTAACGGCGCCGGTTTCCGACATCGTGTCACAAGATGAAGCAATCGAAACATAATTCTCTCTCTCTTCGTTTTGGATGTAGCTATCGGGGATGTAGAGCACCGAAAAGTAATGGAGCTATGTCTGCAAAAGGAGGTGATTAGGGAAGGGTTATGGTTTGTTGACAATTTCAGTTGACCAAATCCACGTGGCATATAAAAACTGATGATTAGGAAAGGGTTCACCGGGTGACCCCTTTATATTTTTGATAATGACATTTTATAACGGAAAAACATAAGTATGTACCCCTAAAAGGCAAAAAAAATCACAATGGACCGTTTAATCCAATATACGAAACATTGTTGGGCTACAATGACAATAACCCATCTTGTTATTCAAAACATCTTCAATTCAGTTATATACAAGAGGAAACAAGAAGTATCTAAAATAACTAACTAGTAATGTAAATAAGCGTACGGTTAAATTATAGTTTAGCTAACAGATATTGCGAAATATTATTAAGATGGAACTAGATCAACGTGTATGTGTATGCTAGTACGTTGCAATTTTATTTTATTTTAATTTGGAAATGTATAAACATTATAGAAACCAATGTCTATGGTAACTTTGATAAAAACAATCAATATGAATTTTATTATAATCTTGAGTAACGCTCAATACAACGAGGCTTAACCATTGAGTTAAAGTCTATGGTTGGTTTTCTAAAAGAACCATATATTAATGAGTTTCACTCATTCTGTTGGTGTTGATGGCTCATTGATGGCCTTCCCTTTCTGCCTTAGCTGGGCGATGCTCTCTTTCATTGCTTCCTTCCTCTTCTTGCTAGCTATTACCTTAGCCAATACACCACTTACATTCGGGTCCTTCTTCTCTGTTGGAGTAGGTGGTGGGGGCCGCCTTGCTGCTGCATCTGCACTCCTATCACCCACGATGCTCAACCCAAACACTGCACCAATCAAGCACAACGCAACATCCCTGCAAATGCAATTTGAGTAATCTAGCTTACAAAAAGTCATTAATATTTATGGGAGTAAAAAACACATACCTGCGAGGAATATGGCAAAGAGATGGACGGAAGGATGTGTTTTTTGACGGAGGAGTCGTGGTGGTTGAGATGGGTACAACCGCATGGGTTAGTGAATGAGCCATGATATGGATATGATTGCGATTCAAATGAAAGAATTGACCTTTTTTCAAGTCCGATGGGAGTTATGTTTAAAGCCTCATTGGTTGGTTTATGGATAAGATGTATATTACATGTGGACCTCATTCCCTTCATTATCCATATGCTACAAAGTAGAAACTCAAAAGGAATTAGTATTGGAATTCGACCAGCATATTCTGTTGACTGTTGTTTATTAACGTTCATGTTTTCTTCACCCAATTTTTTCTTATACAAAAATTAAGTGATCACAAAAACATAATAATAAAGATCTTTTAGCATCGATTTTCTTGTCTATTCTAACAACACAACAAAAGTATCAGTAAAAAAATGGATCTTTACTTATTTTTAGATCTCTTTCCTAGTTCTCATGAAACATGGCCCCATCAAGACAAGTATTTGTTTTGGAAAATTATAATCAAACCCTTCTTTCCAACACAAAAACTTGTTGGCTGCCTTATGGGTCAATTCAGTCTAAAAAGAAAAAGTCTGTTATCATTAAGTTTGTTTTAGATTTTATGTTCATAATTTTAATTTTTCATGATAAGAGAACAATCTGTTTTCTATCTTTTTTGTAACCACTTTAATTCTACGGAAATAACCAGAAAAGTTTCATTATTTTAGAAAAATTAACGAAAAGTCCCAAATTTATTTGTTTGAATAGAAAAACCCGAGAAACCGGTTAATTTTTTCACTTTAGCCATTTTTTACATGTTGAACAGATCATGGGACCACATCGTTAATTTTCTCAAAATAATGAGACTTTTCTACTGATTTTCTCAAAATTTGTATATTATGTATAAACGTATTTTTATGTAATTATATGTATTTTTAAGTATTTTTGACTATGTTTATATATGTTGTACGTATTATGTATTTTTTAGTTTTTTATATAGTTTTTTTTATGTTTTTAAGTATTTTAAATGTATAAACGTATTCTTTTACGTATTTATATGAACGTTTAAGTATATTACGTACTTTTATGTATTTTAGCAAATTTTTCACATGTTCACGTATCGGGCAATATAAGGCTTCCAAACTCGAATAAACAGGTAATATTTGGACTATGAAATCTTGTACAAAAGAACACAGGAAATCTTATATGTGACTATCCTAGTGATACAGATGACCCAAGAAGCACATTTGGTTATGCATTTATGATGGATGAAGATGAAGATTGCAATGTAACACCTAGTTTTTAGGATGTTTCTAATATCGGGATAGCGGGTCGTAATGGATCAAGTAAGGGTCTTTGACTTCAAGGGAATATAGTTTAGACCATATCAGATGTTGATAATGTTGGATTAAGTGATTAAAACCCTCAAAGTGTGCTTTGAAGCAAAAGGGTAAAATGACAAAAGTAATATTTCGAGCTTCTTGCATGGATTATGATTTTAGTTTGACATGTATTAAGTCAAAAGTAGTTAGATAGGGTTGTGGTTCTGGTCAATACCTTTCTGTGCATATAAAAATTGTCGAAAATGGAGTTGAAACGAAGAAGTTATGATTGTTTGAAGTTTGAGTGGAATTGGGTGAAAATTTGTCGTCACGAGGTTGGGAGGAGATCCCTATTACGTGATGGGTCATCACACGGTGACGTGCAGGTTGCCATAAGGTAACCGCTAGGTAGCCCATGCCCATGAATTTTTAGGGTTTTTTATGTATTTAAAGGGTGGTTTCGTGTTTTCAGGGTATTTTTTATCCTCCATCATATCTAAAGCCTTTTGAGAGAAACCCTAGTCTTCATTTCACCACTTTGATCCTCCTATCTCATCTTTCATCCATTTGTAAGCTTTTGGTGCCTTGAAGAAGAAGAAGGTGTTTTGGTGCATAGATCCAGCAAGCAAGTTCTTTCACCACCTTGGAGCATATATTTTGGATCTGTGTAAGTCCCCAAGTTCCAATCTTTATGAGCTATGCTTCTAAATTTAGGATTTTTGAGCATTTTCTCCATGTTTGGGAGAGTTTGAGTGGATGGAATCCATAAATTTGGAAACTTTATGGATCCTTGAGGTCCCTTTGAGGTTCAGTGTTCTAAATCTGAGATTTGGTTGGGTTTTGGCTCATGCATGAGATTTTTGACCTCATTTCCACCATTGTTGTGACCTAGCTTGGTAAAGACATGCATTAGACATGTATGACTATAAAGTAGCAATTTTAATGACTCATTTGGTTTAAGAAAGCCTTTTGTATGAGATGAGTGTGTGGCTTAATGGATTAAGGGCTTAATCCATTAAGTTGTCGAGGATCAGTTCCAACAACGTGGCTATATGCTCACCACATCATAGCGTATGAGGTTCTCGTGATTGTTTTGTCTAGAGATTTCCACGTTGTCGCAAATGATGGGCCACGACGTGGTAGCCATCAAAGTTGTTGTGTTTGCAGGATGTTGGTATGTTGTAGTGATCTATTTGATTGGTAGATCTGTTATAATTACATGTCTTTTGGCTATTGTATGTTTGTTTGTTTATATGCATATGTCGACATATTGCGGTTGGTTGGGTTGAGGCAGTCCTGCTTTATGTCGTATGCCAAGATACTCGGACAGTCTAGTGTATTGTAGGCCTTGCAAGGCGGTCCAGTTAGATTGTAGGCCTAAGGGGATCAGTTCATCTACTATAGGCCTTGCGAGGCGGGTCAGTAGACTTTAGGCTCGGTAGAACGATCCAGGCATCTTATAGGCCTTGCAAGGCGCTCCAGGTAGACTTTAGGCTCATGTGTGCATGCATTGTATGTGTGTTGTTTTATGGGGTATTTTGGGGGAACTCACTAAGTTTTGGCTTATAGTTATGGATTTAAATGTTTTTCAGGTACTTATCGCATTGCAAAGGCAGGATTGTGCACACAGACACATCAACGGTTTTATGATTCGAGATTTTACATTGTTTTCCTTATAACTCTGATTTTAAATTATGATTTATGAACAAATGGTTTGACTATTAATGTAACTTTATAAAAATGGTTGTTTGTTCTATTTCAAAAATGAAAAATTTTACTATGGTTTTGGGATGTTGCATGCAACTTATTGGTTATCTGAAGAAGCAGCCAATTAGTACACTTGCCACAACAAAACAAATACTAGTAGCAAAAACCCTAGAAACAAAAGTTAGATCATTCAATTCATTACAAGTACATAATATGTTATTATCACTTATAGAAATTTAAACATTCAATTTGCCTCAACTATTGAGCTATGCCTATAAACATTATATATATCCTGCTGAAAATCAACAGACCTAGAACTCAAAAGAGCCATTTTATGGCCTCCAGGGAGTATTCCTTCTATATATAAGACGTTGCATATGGTCTTAATTTAGGTAAATCTATTTTCATCATCAAAAGATTTATCTTGTTCAAGAGTGTTTCATAGTTGTTGAACATGATCAATTATTTCTTGAGGGTAAGATTGTGCTTGAAGAAGCTCCAAACAAGTAAATAGTGCAGCAAATTGCAATATTTAGTCTTCATCTGTAATATGCCAAAACAATAGGTTAATAAAAAGACTAAAATATCCCTTGATATGAATACAAATAAAAAACACAAAAAAGATCTTACTCTCTTTAACAATGTTATAAGCTAGCATAAAACCTCATCAACAAACGCTAAACATACTCCTCCCTAATCGCCAATCAAATTCAAGATACATAAAAAGATGTAAAAGATAATAAATAAAATAAAATAAAATACATAAATATGTCAAAAATATAGCAAAATACATAAAAGTACGTAAAAACACTTAAAAACTCACATAACTCATATAAATACATAAAAAATACATTTATACATTTAAAATACATAAAAACTATATAAAAACACTTAAAAACTTAAAATATATATATAAATACGTATATATATAGGCATAAAAATACCTAAAAATACATATAAATACATAAAAATATGTGTATACATTATATATAAATTTAAGTGAAATGTATTAAAAAAAATATCGTTATTTTAAGAAAATTATTGATTTGGTCTCATGACTTGTTGCACTTGTTGCACGGGTCAAAATAAGCTAAAGTGAAAAAATTAATCGGCTTCTTGGGCTTTTCTATTAAAAGATAAATTTGGGACTTAATCATTAATTTTTCCCTAAATAATGAGACCATTTTTGAAGATTTCTCTTAATTGCACAAACAAAATTCAAAAATTACTAATAATAATCAATAATAGCTTTTGTATTTATTATTCATAACGAATTACGATAACTAATTCTCAACAATAGTTTTTGTTTATTTGTATTATCATTTGTAATAACCTCACAATTAATTCTAAATATGATTTTATTGACTTATTCATGATTATTTTAATGATTTGATCATTTTTTTCTGGAACTACCAATCTAGTTTACTTTTAAACTACTTCTAACTCCATGTATGTCCCAAATACTCAAAAAAAAGGCAACACATTATTTAAATGTTATATCCAAAATTCAACATTTATTATTGTTATTACCATTCATGAACTTTATGAACTGTAACGTACGATACCTATTACATATCACAATCTCTTTTCAACGGTTCCGAAATCGATCTTTCATTTTCACGAAACCTCATTGTTGTGTTATGTGTGATTTGACGTTGTAGTGAATAGTACCAATGCATGTATGATTTAATAGTTGTACCTATTCATCAATCAAATTTCAATAGGTTTGTCTTGACGACGTAGCATGACCTTTGCCACGACGTGGGGTTCAAAACCCTAGATCTCGGGATTTATGCCTCATTTAAAGGCACTAACTCCTAGGGTTGTCTCATTTGGCAGCCTTCACCCTCTGAGATCGTATTTCACCTAAACACTAGCCTCTTTGTTTGTGTTTTAAAGTGTGTCAGCCCATTTGTGAAGGTTGATGGAAGAAGGAGCCTCTCTTGTCGCTTGTGTGCTTGGTTCCGGCTTAAATCCATCTTTTTCATCACATTTCTGATCATTTGGAGGTATAAAGTTGCTATCTTGCTCATTACTTCACTAGATATATATTTATGTCATTTTATGAGCTTTTGGTCCTTTTGGTGAAGTTTGAATGGTTGGTTACCTTAAACTTTGCAACTTTATGGGTCTTGGAAGTCCCAAATGCCTTATGTAACATATTGTTTCAGAATTTTCCGTGATTAGGGTTCGTGAGCCACGAACCGGGCATGGGAAGATCTCGGGTTGCAGCGAGTTGCCAAACCGTAGGGCATCTCATCACCTTTCCGTAGACATGAGGATCTATGGAATCTGAGGTATATCAAAGATGTTATAATAGTTTGGAAGTTATGGCAAGTTTGATTCTTATTTGAGAAATGAGTGTCATCGGGTACACTGGGTGTAAATATGGTTACGCTTAGCGTACCTATGAGTGTGGAATGGACGCATGGACCACCTAGTACATTGGGCATACCAGAAGGTACGCTGGGCGTACTAGGCGTTGGGGGGAAACCCTAATTTGAGTAGTGTCCCTATTTAAAGAATGAGATGGCCTCATTTCTGGCCACCTTCCTCAGTCAACAAACCCTCTCAAACCCTAATATCCATTCTTGAGCTTGTGGGTGGCCATGTTGAGCTTATATTTGTTATTGTGGGCTCTTTGAGTTAAGAAGGAGCATCGAAGAGAAGAGAGTTGAATTCCAGGCCTTGTATCTGAGCTTTCTTGGGGCTAGAGCATCATTTGATGGTACAAAGCTCAAAGCTTTCCCATTCTTTTTATCTATGCTTAGTATGGTCCATTTTTAGGTTTTTATGTCCCAAGACTGGAAATTTGTGAGTTGGTGAACTCCATAGCTTAATAACCTGTCCTTTTAAGTGTTTTTAGTGGCGAGGAACCATAAAAATGAGATCTTGATCATGAGAATCAACCCATGCATGAGTTACGTGCATTTTGGGTTAAGAAAGTAAGAGTTTCATGTGTTGTGACCTTATCAGCCATTCAAGGGCCTAAAGTCATTAACTTTATGGAGTAAGAGATGTTAGGAAGTCCAGATCCAAGAGATGAGTTAAGGTCTTAACGGGTTAAGACCCAGAAACTTGATTGAGCCAAACTGAGAGTACGCGCGGCATAATTCCAGTACGCCCCGCGTACTAGGTTGAGGTCCCTGATCAGTTTCGAGCGCGCTTGAGTACGCTGAGCGTACCAAGCAGGTACGCCCCGCGTAATCTCTCTGTATGCATTTGGGCTAGACTTCATTGTTGGGCCTTAAGTGTTGGACCTGAATCTTTGGGCCTGTGTATTTGAGACTTTGAACAGAGAAATAATATAATTATGCCTTGGGCCCTTGGTTTGGGCTTGTCATGTAGGTTGAGGTTTGGGCCTCGGGGAAGCCCATTTATTATTGGGCCTTGGTGGGCCAATGGGCTTAGGTCATTAATGGGCTGGTAGGTGGTCTATCTTTAGACCCAATAAGTGAGAGGTTGGACTTATCTGCTAATTAAGATAATTGTAGGTTTGGCACAGAGTTAGAGGCCGGTGCGTAGCAGCAGTGTTTTAGGAGTTGTTCTTCATCCGAGGTGAGTCTTCTCACTATACTTTACCTAAAGTGGTAATTAGAGTTCTGTGACAGAGTGTTTTGTATGCTATTTATATGATTTTATATACTGCATTATTTCTATGTGATTTATGCTATGTATGTTTCAGAGTTTACAGAGTTAGGACCGGAAGGTCCACAAGAGTTATGGGACTGGAGGGTCCCACTGAGACACATTGACCATAGGGTCAAACAGAGTTATAGCCTCGATTGGCTAATATGTGTTGTATTTGGTATTTTGGGGTACTCACTAAGCTTCGTGCTTACCGTGTTATGTATTATGTGTTTCAGGTTTTCTTTTCAGGATCGCGGGACGACACCGGCTTGATTGTATACACCAGAGAAAGAGTTATGAGGATCCTGGATTATTAATGGAGTTGTTCTTTGTAATTGAATAAAAGAGATTTTTATACGATATGTTATGAAAAGTATGCATTTTAAAAATGAAAAATTGTTTTAAATTTTCACGTCGTTACAAGTTGGTATCAGAGCCTTGGTTTGAGGGATTCGGATGCACCTTCGGGTATATCTGGACTCAAACTAAGGAAATGAGGAAAAATTTTCAAAATAAATGATTTTTCTAAAACAAGCAAGAGTTTCTAAGAGAAAACGGGAAGGAGCAGTGTATACAATGTAACGCCCGTAGATCAGGGCTAGTCAATTTAGAAAAAAAATAAGCGTCGAAATTTAAGTTTAAAATAAACTTGATATCATTGGATAAAGTTGTAGTGGTCGAAACAAGGATTTCGAAGATATAAAGAATGCCGAAATACGAGTTATAATGAAGAAGTTATGACCTGTCGAAATTTTACGGCAAAACCGGCACGGCACCGGGAAGCGTAAATAGTGAAATTACGATAGAGCGAGATTTAGCCTTATCAATCTAAACAAAACTTGTAGAATATGTTAAGATAAGAGCGTCAATAAAAAGAACGCCCAAATCTGACTTCGTATGAGGAAGTTATGATTTTTCTAAGATTCGGCTTAGCAGTGCACGGCCCGAAACTCGAATTTTAGTTCGAGCGGTTTTTGGCTTACGCGACCTAAATGAGAGTTGAAGGTCTCATTAATAGGAACTCAACGGTAAAAATATGGACGAAAACGGAGTTCGTATGAAGGAGTTACGAATTCTTCGCGGTCATTTAACAGTCTAAACACCTCCTACTGTTAAATTTGAGATCGGTCAAGATTTAGCCGACGGAGTCTAAACGAAAGTTGTAGATCTTGATTTTACCTACGCGTGGATATAAAGAACGTCAAAAACGGAGCTCGTATGCGAAAGTTATGATTTTTCTAAATTCGAAGGCTAACACGCGATAGGGGTGACGTGGCTCCACCCAGAGTTTGACACGTGGCACCAGCAGAAAGCCGCCACATGGACCGACTCGGCGAGTAGGTGTCCCCTACTCGGCGAGTATGGCCGACTCGGCGAGTAGGTGTCCCCTACTCGGCGAGTAGATCAGATATTTTCACTATAAATAGGATGCGAGGGTTCAGGGATTATTTGCTCATTTCTTCTCTCCTTTGCGCCGAAGCTCTGCATTTTTACACCCCGAAGCCCCGATATCATACTCTAGCCCCGAGGCAAGTCCCGAGATCCTGAAGATCCCGAAAAGTGCGGTTCCCGAGTCGAAGCTCTGCCCGCGAGAAGTTCGATTTTCGAGAAGATCTTCCAGATCTGCTGTGGATTACTACTTCTATAAGCCGTAGTGCTGTCCGATCATCTTCTGATCAAGTGTGAGTGTATACTACCTTTCATAAACACAATAATAATACGAGTTTGGTTTGAGTGTATTAAGAGTATTGTTGTTTATAAGTGTGAGTGTGTAGTTATTTTCTTCTAACACATAAATACGAAGTATTTGGTATAAAATACGTGCTATGTGTTTATATATTGTTGTTTATTTGAGATGAGTATGGCATGAATGTTTTATATAGTTTTAAAATGAGATAAACTGTATGTGTATTCTAGATCTACAAATATGTTGGGTAGAACATGGGTAGATGAGATAGTTGGTATGTGATGAAATGATGAGGTATGAAAGATGATTAAGAATGATATTGGTAGATGCACCAATTAAAGAATGTCATAAGACTAGCAGATGTGCTGTAGAATAATATCGGTAGATGCACCAAGTAGTGAATGTCGTAATCCTAGCAGATGCGCTTATAGGATAATGTCGGCAGATGCGCCAAATAGAGATTTGTCATAATAAAAGCAGATGAGCTTATAGAGTGATCCTAGCAGATGCGCTTATAGGATATTGTTGGCAGATGCGCCAAATAAAGATTGTCATAATAATAGCGGATGCGTTTATAGGGTAATCTTGGCAGATGCGCTTATAAGATAATGTCGGCGGATGCGCCTAAAAGAGAATGTCATAAACCTGGCAATCGCGCCTCATAGTGTATGACGTAATCCTGGCAGAGGCGCTTAAAGGATAATGTTGGCAGATGCGCCTTATGTAGCAATGGAAGTTTGTGTAAATCCCTTAGGTCAATCCTTAGGAATGAAGGAATGACGAGTAGTTGAATTCCTAGGGTAAAATCCTGAGAAACATAATAGGGATGAATAATTGAGTTGATTGTTTGATGGTTGAATATAATAATTGTATTATTGTGGGTTGAAAACCCTATATGCTCACCAGGCTCCCAAGCCTGACCCACTCAGTTTTCTTTGCATTACAGGTAATGGCACAAGAGTATAAGTTGGTGGACTTGACGAGAGATTTTGGATTATAGGCCAGTAGTTATGAATAACTGTTGTAAGGTCTATTTTATATTGTTTATGCTTTTGGTCTGTATCGGAACATGACATCCCGAGGTTTTATTATTTAATGGAAATACATTCTCTTTGAGAAATGTTTTGATAAATGGCTATCATATTTTATTTTGGGAACAAATTCCGCAACCGTTTTCTTTAAACGATCACTCTGATTTATAAAACAAAGCATAAGCAAATCGGTCTTTTCTGGCCGTGAAAATGGGGATGTCACAGTTGGTATCAGAGCATTAGTTTAAGCGAACTAGGAATTTGTAGGAAATTTCTAGACTTAAACTTAGAATGCTGAGTAATGATTGTGAGGAGTGTGTCTAAAATATGTTAGGTAGTACACCTAAAATGACACAAGCACTAGTTTATTTTAGGAGTGATGCCTAAAATGCTTTTATGTGCTAAATGTTTTGTGTGATAGCTATATTGATGCTATTATTCGTTCGGATCTATGGTCTGTTGCCGACCGGATCTGGAGACCTTATGTGTTTAGGATTCTAAGCGTATGTATACGATATTAGAACTAGCATGTAATCGTTGGGAGTAATAAGGTGAAATTATTTGGTGTGTAAATCAAAAATGGTGAGAACAAGAAGTGGAGTTGGAAATGCTGATGAAAACAGGAATCAACCACCAGTGATTGAGCAAATACCTGTCGTAGCAGCAGCACCTGAGCCAATAACCATGGCTGGTGTGCAAATGATGATTCAGACGATGTTGGATCGTCAGATGGATGAAACTAGACGGTTGCTTCAGCAGAATCGTGAAGAACTGTCAATTCGAGTGGAAGAGCCTGAATTAAATGAAGGGCACTCGGAAGGTGGAAACTTCAGTGGGCCTGTTGGTCAAGCCAACCCACCGATAGTTAGGCAAAACAACCAGAATGGAAGGAACGATGGAATGGGATGCAAGTATAAGGATTTTCTGACTTGCAAACCATCGACCTTCACTGGAAAGGAAGATCCGATCGGAGTTATGGATTGGATATCGGAAATGGAGCTAGCCTTCATGACTTGTGGTTGCAGAGGCAAGTTGCAGACTACCTATGCAGTGCGTCAGTTCAGGGGTGGGGCTGTTCGTTGGTGGAACACTTTGGGGAAGATCCTAAGTCCTAATGAGCCACTGCAACTGACCTGGGCAGAGTTCTTGGTGCAATTCAAGCGCAAGTTCTGCTCTGCTCAAAATCTATTGGAGTTGGAGAATAAGTTTCTGATATTGAAGAAAGGCAGCATGTCAGTGGATGAATACACTAATGCTTTCACAGACAAGATGGAGTTTGCTTTACGCATCGTTCCAGACGAACTGACAAAAGTCGATCGGTATGCCAAGGGACTCCCTTGGGAGTATGCGGTGCCAGTGCGTCAGGCACCTACTCTAGAGGCAGCTATTTGGGCTGCCAAGTCTGTTGAGAATATGATCAAGGGGAGGACTGACAGTAAGGTTGAAGTTGGTGAGAAGAGAAAGTTAGAAGGAACTTCAGGTTCTAATGAGAAAAGAAAATCCTCGAAGTCTGGAGGAGGAGGAAGGGATGAGGCACGGTGGTGCGATAAGTGCAAGAAGAAGCACTCAGGAAAATGTGGCGTGGAAGTGACATGTTTCAAGTGTGGAAAGCATGGGCATTACGCCGATGAATGTATTTTCAACAAAAAGGTGTGTTACGAATGTAACGAAGAGGGGCACTTCAAGCAAGACTGCCCAAGGAAAAATCAAACAGCAAGGCTAGAGGCGCCGCCAAAGCTAAAGGCAAGAGCATTTCAAATGATCCTTGATGAAGCAGATGGCAATGCAAGGAATCAGGAATAAGGATCTTATATCTAAAGATCAAGTTATAAAGTAGCGTTATGAAAAGTAACATGTGGTGTAGCCTATTAGAGGCATAGTATAGGGTGAACTTGAACTTTTGTGTAACCGTTTCAAGGAATTAATATAAACCCTAGTTTTGTTAACTGATGTGTTGAATGATTGTCTGATTTTCTTGCATGGTGACTTGGTCGACTACGAGGCAATACTTGGGACGAGTATGAGTAGGTGTGAAAGGTAGTAGATGCATATACTACCGGAAGCACAGGACTCGCACTTGGATCAGGGAAAGTCGCAAGGTTACCAAGAAACTAGTGATTGATTCCATTTTATTCTGGTATGTCATTACCATTGTTTCGGTGATGACTAGTAAGATGGTTCTTGTTCCGACCCTAGTGGTCATGTTTAATTTGAGTTCGACGGCGAGGAGTATGTACGTGGTCTAGAGGACCGAGTTAGATGTAGCATCTGACTTAAGTCAGAAGGTTGAAGTTAATGCGATTGATAGTGTCGCTCTCGTTGTTAAAAGAAGTTTGTAGGCAGAAATGCTACATGCTGAAATGTGATTATATCGCATTAGAATATGAAGGAAGGTATATTCCATTCTGGAATTTAACTTTATTAAAGACCGAGTCTAAGCGTCGCATCGTGCGATGAGAGGTCGATAGAGCACGACCCATCGGTTTGTTACATTGGATAAAGGAATATATTTATCCTAAGAAGAAGAAAGAGTTCGCAATAAGGACTTATTTTGTAACTCGAAGGTTATGATTGAAAGTCCAAGATAGTACGAAGAGCAGATGCAGGATTGAGCATCAAGGTTATTACTTAGAATGGAAAGATAACTTATGGAGTCAGTATGCGAATCCTATTTCGTTGATGATTCCGGGACGTAATCATCCTAAGGGGGAGATAATTGTAACGCCCGTAGATCAGGGCTAGTCAATTTAGAAAAAAAATAAGCGTCGAAATTTAAGTTTAAAATAAACTTGATATCATTGGATAAAGTTGTAGTGGTCGAAACAAGGATTTCGAAGATATAAAGAATGCCGAAATACGAGTTATAATGAAGAAGTTATGACCTGTCGAAATTTTACGGCAAAACCGGCACGGCACCGGGAAGCGTAAATAGTGAAATTACGATAGAGCGAGATTTAGCCTTATCAATCTAAACAAAACTTGTAGAATATGTTAAGATAAGAGCGTCAATAAAAAGAACGCCCAAATCTGACTTCGTATGAGGAAGTTATGATTTTTCTAAGATTCGGCTTAGCAGTGCACGGCCCGAAACTCGAATTTTAGTTCGAGCGGTTTTTGGCTTACGCGACCTAAATGAGAGTTGAAGGTCTCATTAATAGGAACTCAACGGTAAAAATATGGACGAAAACGGAGTTCGTATGAAGGAGTTACGAATTCTTCGCGGTCATTTAACAGTCTAAACACCTCCTACTGTTAAATTTGAGATCGGTCAAGATTTAGCCGACGGAGTCTAAACGAAAGTTGTAGATCTTGATTTTACCTACGCGTGGATATAAAGAACGTCAAAAACGGAGCTCGTATGCGAAAGTTATGATTTTTCTAAATTCGAAGGCTAACACGCGATAGGGGTGACGTGGCTCCACCCAGAGTTTGACACGTGGCACCAGCAGAAAGCCGCCACATGGACCGACTCGGCGAGTAGGTGTCCCCTACTCGGCGAGTATGGCCGACTCGGCGAGTAGGTGTCCCCTACTCGGCGAGTAGATCAGATATTTTCACTATAAATAGGATGCGAGGGTTCAGGGATTATTTGCTCATTTCTTCTCTCCTTTGCGCCGAAGCTCTGCATTTTTACACCCCGAAGCCCCGATATCATACTCTAGCCCCGAGGCAAGTCCCGAGATCCTGAAGATCCCGAAAAGTGCGGTTCCCGAGTCGAAGCTCTGCCCGCGAGAAGTTCGATTTTCGAGAAGATCTTCCAGATCTGCTGTGGATTACTACTTCTATAAGCCGTAGTGCTGTCCGATCATCTTCTGATCAAGTGTGAGTGTATACTACCTTTCATAAACACAATAATAATACGAGTT
Organism: Lactuca sativa; assembly: GCF_002870075.4. Lineage (NCBI taxonomy): Eukaryota > Viridiplantae > Streptophyta > Magnoliopsida > Asterales > Asteraceae > Lactuca > Lactuca sativa. Next base: position 12,984,339 of record NC_056630.2, on the reverse strand, counting down.
TGGTTTGAGTGTATTAAGAGTATTGTTGTTTATAAGTGTGAGTGTGTAGTTATTTTCTTCTAACACATAAATACGAAGTATTTGGTATAAAATACGTGCTATGTGTTTATATATTGTTGTTTATTTGAGATGAGTATGGCATGAATGTTTTATATAGTTTTAAAATGAGATAAACTGTATGTGTATTCTAGATCTACAAATATGTTGGGTAGAACATGGGTAGATGAGATAGTTGGTATGTGATGAAATGATGAGGTATGAAAGATGATTAAGAATGATATTGGTAGATGCACCAATTAAAGAATGTCATAAGACTAGCAGATGTGCTGTAGAATAATATCGGTAGATGCACCAAGTAGTGAATGTCGTAATCCTAGCAGATGCGCTTATAGGATAATGTCGGCAGATGCGCCAAATAGAGATTTGTCATAATAAAAGCAGATGAGCTTATAGAGTGATCCTAGCAGATGCGCTTATAGGATATTGTTGGCAGATGCGCCAAATAAAGATTGTCATAATAATAGCGGATGCGTTTATAGGGTAATCTTGGCAGATGCGCTTATAAGATAATGTCGGCGGATGCGCCTAAAAGAGAATGTCATAAACCTGGCAATCGCGCCTCATAGTGTATGACGTAATCCTGGCAGAGGCGCTTAAAGGATAATGTTGGCAGATGCGCCTTATGTAGCAATGGAAGTTTGTGTAAATCCCTTAGGTCAATCCTTAGGAATGAAGGAATGACGAGTAGTTGAATTCCTAGGGTAAAATCCTGAGAAACATAATAGGGATGAATAATTGAGTTGATTGTTTGATGGTTGAATATAATAATTGTATTATTGTGGGTTGAAAACCCTATATGCTCACCAGGCTCCCAAGCCTGACCCACTCAGTTTTCTTTGCATTACAGGTAATGGCACAAGAGTATAAGTTGGTGGACTTGACGAGAGATTTTGGATTATAGGCCAGTAGTTATGAATAACTGTTGTAAGGTCTATTTTATATTGTTTATGCTTTTGGTCTGTATCGGAACATGACATCCCGAGGTTTTATTATTTAATGGAAATACATTCTCTTTGAGAAATGTTTTGATAAATGGCTATCATATTTTATTTTGGGAACAAATTCCGCAACCGTTTTCTTTAAACGATCACTCTGATTTATAAAACAAAGCATAAGCAAATCGGTCTTTTCTGGCCGTGAAAATGGGGATGTCACATACAATCAGCCAGAGCCTGAACGGTGATTTCCCAAAATACCCTTACTTTTGTGTTATGAAATATGTTATAAGATATTATGCACGCTAGAGATAGGCTAGGTATTTCATATTTTTGGACTAGAGTGGCCTGATTTGTGATGTCGTAGCCTAGGAGTTGCTGTTATCCGTGATGCATTTTCGAGTATGTGCTGAGTAAGAGTATTCAGCAGGAATCCTATGTAGAGAGGGATTTGAGTAGAGGAGTAGTCTAGGAGAGATACCAAGATGAGCTTTGGGGGAGCCTACTGAGAGGGTAGTTAGATGCCCGCGTGGGGTAGAGTCGCTTGAGTTCGGTGGCACCTACTTAGTGTGAATAGAGCCAATAGAGCTGTATCCTAGAGTGGTTTTACGTGCTGGTAGAGATTATTCAATGCCCGAATGTTGCTTGCTTTGTGCTTCGTAGAACTCTCGATGATGGGAGTCAGCTACTAAGTGGATATGATGATATTCAGGAGGTAGATGGTTGGCATCATTAGGAGTTCTTCAGTAGCTGATGACAGAGAAGTGTGAGAACCTAGGAAGAGCCTAGGGGGTGACCATGGTCAGATAAGTGCGCTGACAGAGTGGAGCATTTCGCTGGGGAGCGAGCACGCGTGACGGAAGTGATGATCGGAAAGGTTGAGCAGCTACCTAGAAACTCTGGGATGGTCCGTGTAGAAAGTATGGGTAGATGTGGCAAGTAGTATGGGCCCATACTACCGAAAGAAGAGGACCCATACTCGATACAGGGGATATTACAGAGGATCTATGTAGCAGATTGAGAGGTGATATCATGGTTCGAGTACCATGATTGGTAGCAGATTGAGAGGTGATATCATGGTTCGAGTAACATAATTGGTAGCATATTGAGAGGCGATATCATGGTTCGAGTACCATGATTGGTAGCAGATTGAGAGGTGATATCATGGTTCGAGTACTATGATTGGTAGCAGATTGATAGGTGATATCATGGTTCGAGTAACATTATTGGTAGCAGATCGGGAGGTGATAACATGGTTCGAGTACCATGATTCGTAGCACATTGGGAGGTGATGTCATGGTTCGGGTACCATGATTCGTAGCAGATAGTGCTTAGGCCTTTTCCAGCTTTCCCGTTGGGATTGTTTGACTGAGGTCGGATGTGATAGAGTCTGGGGGTAAGAGGGTCGTGTTGCACGAGTTGCGTTGAAGCAGACCTTGAGAGGGAAATCGGGTTAGTCCTGAGGAATTTGGTGAGATGCCAGTAGGAGTCACAGGACACGAGGATGAGTAAGGATGGTGTTTAGAGTTGAGCGATCAGTCGATAGCGAAGGTGTCACCATCTGTGACCCGAGTGGTGTTATTTCCGTTTCACGAGGGAGACGTGAGAGGAGTTAAGATTTCGGTTTCTGAGTTTGGGGGCGAGCCCTGTGGGATCGCACTGATGGTGATCTTCAATCAGAGTATCTAGCAGTAGGTCTGTCGCGAGGGGATGATAGAGCTTGAGCAGTTTGTCAGTGGGGATTGAGATGGTCAGGGACCAAGATACACCTTATTTGAGTATAGTAGGGCATGTGTTAGCCGCAGCGTTGGACGATCAAGAGGAGTGTATCAGGGCAGTGACTCTTATTGTCTTTGATGGGTATAGAGAGTGGAAATGTGGTTTCTGCTCTAGATAAGGGACGTTTCGTAGCGTTGGGAGAGGAGTCGAGGATGAGGAGCATGATAGTTCATTATTTCCCGATTAAGAGTCACGGTTAATACTGGACAGTTGGGAGGTCCGGTGATGGCATGGTGTGAGACTCTGAATGACTAGCGGCAGTCATTATGGTAAGTTCTGAGGATTTCATCTGAGATTCGGGTATTTGGAGTCGCTTGGTCTCTGTCGGGGGGGGGGGGATCATCGAGCATTGCGTAGCACCTTCCAAGAGTAGGTGCGATGTTATTGGTGGAATCAGTCTGTGAGATAGATTGTCGGTGCGCCAATTGGTGACGGTTCGAACCATAGGTGAGGGAGAATCGGATATTTTATTAAGAGGATCAGAGACTCATTCAAGAACGGTTAGAGATCTGGATAAAGAGACCCACGGTGTGGATTCATGAGTCCAGGGTTATTGGTGAGCGAGATAATGCAGGTGGTATATGGTTGAAAAAGGATGAGTGTTTCCACAACAAGTGACCGTTGGTCAGAGACCTTGTGGTGGTTAGGAACTCTTTGAGCTTATAATGATGAAATCAAGGTGGTTGGCTCATAGGGTAGTTCGTTGGTTGAGGAATGTTGGTTCAATGTTTGGGCTATTATGCAGTTTAGGAAGGGCAGGATTTGATTAGTCAACCAATTTCAGGGTCATTATGAGTATTCTGGCATGGGTATGAGCAAAATGGGAAGGAGTTTTCGATTGCCATCAACATGTTCTGGGTCGTTGACGATCCCTCCATATTTCAAAGTGAGAATTTGAAATATTCCGAATTTCGGGTTGTATATCAGGAAGATCAGTGGCTGAGGCGAGACATCGTGAGGTTCTAGGGTGGTGTATCAAGGTATTCGAGTTTAACGTCTTGGATTTTGGATAAATTTTGGGGTCGTGAGTGGAGACGGCAAGTGGATTATCTAAGGCAATGGATTTCATCAAGGAAAGGTGTTTTGTTATAAAGATTGTCGTCAGTTATAGTGGTGCATAATTCAGGTGGGTGCGTGCACCTATCTATGGATGGTCCGTAGAGCATGAGTAATGATCGTTGTGTGGCGTCGATCTGAGGATGAGACTGTGAAGTGGTAAGAGTTAGTGGGGTGAGACTGCGGAGAGCTACAATTCAATGAGTTAGTGCAAAGGGGTGTGGTGATACTACGGGGCGCTATAGTATCCACCAGATAGTGAGAAGGTGTGGCAATATTGTGGAAAGTCGTGGTATTCGCCAAACGGAAAGGGTGTTGTGGTACTATGAGGAGCCGTAGTACCCATCGGCCAGTGGAAGGTTGTTGTGATGCTACGGGGAGCCGTAGTACTCACTAGTCAGAGAGAGGTTGTTGTGATGCTACGGGGAGCCGTAGTACTCACTAGTCAGAGAGAGGGTGTTGTGATGCTACGGGGAGCCGTGGTACTCACTAGTCAGAGGGGGGTGTTGTGATGCTACGGGGATCCGTAGTACTCACTAGTCAGAGAGAGGGTGTTATGATGCTACGGGGAGTCGTGGTACTCACCAGTCAGAGAGGGGGTGTTGTGATGCTATGAGGAGCCGTAGTACTCACTAGTCAGTAGGAGGTTGTTGTGATGCTACGGGGAACGGTAGTAATCACTAGTCTGTAAGAGGTTGTTGAGATGCTATGGGGAGCCGTAGTACGCACTATTTAGCGAGAGGCTGTTATGATGAAGCACTCTTGATCGGAGCATGATGCAGAAGAGTTTTAGGCTTGAATAATCCTAAATTATGAGTTTTCGGGAGCCTGGTGGTCGGACCAAAGGCGAGACCGGGATCTCTTCAATGATCGGGAATCATTATATCCCGAGTAAGGTGTGGACATCGCAATCCGAAGGAATTGGATAAGTGGAGTACGCATGGGTTGCGAGTCACAAGTCATGAGTTGAATGGATCATTGGGACGAGTGGTTCCAACTACGGGTCGGACCAAACTCTCGAGTGGAGTTGAGTCCTGGTGGTGTGTTGGATAGGCGAGATGAGATTCTGGAATCGGAGGTGGGTTCCAGGTGGGGGTATTGTTTGTCACCTGATGTCTTAGACCTGACTATGTTAGGGCCTTGGTTCGGGAGGTGCAGCGGGATGCACGGAACTTAAGCAGTAATCAAAAGAGTTCAGGGGTGATCCGATCTTCAATAGAGTGGTAGTGTTCGCTTGAGGGAAAGCAAATTGTGTGACTTGTGCGTCACTAAGAGTTAAGACAACTATTATAAGATGGGAATTGGTGAAACCTTTTTGGTTATGGGATGGGTGAGCTTGAGGTTCATCTATTGGGTTTATAGAGGTCAGAGAATATTCCCAGGCAAGCATGATCTTTTCCTTGTGTCCCAGATTAGAGTTTTGGGTTCATCCTCTCTAATGGATCTTGATGTTTGCCCTTGCAGTGGGTCCTGGAGAGAGAGGGAGATTATGACCTTTCCGTCCTTTTGAGTTGCGATCGAGATTGATCAGGGAATCAAGGTTGGTAGGGTGTTCTTAAGGACTGTTAGTCGGTGGGCGATTAACAGAATAATGTTTCGAGGATGGTCTGGCAAGGAAATAGACCACAAGATTTTTCCAGTTATGGAGATTCAGATTGGGTACCGCAGCGGCAGTTGGGTCTGCCCCTTTCGGGTCGGGAGCCCCCGGTAGGAACGAGTATCATTGAAAGTGATTGTTGTATGGTTTGAGAACTTTCGGTGGTGCATCTCGGTTTTTTGGGTTCGAGCTATGTGTTAATAAGGAGTGATTTTGAGGGCAAAATCTAATTCAAGTGGGGGAGAATTGTAACACCATGTTTCGGATTTTTCCGTGATTAGGGTTCGTGAGCCACGAACCGGGCATGGGAAGGTCTCGGGTTGCAGCGAGTTGCCAAAGCGTAGGTCATCTCATCACTTTTCCGTAGACATGAGGATCTTTGGAATCTGAGGTATTTCAAAGATGTTATGATAGTTTGGAAGTTATGGCAGGTTTGGTCCTTATTTGAGAAATTGGTGGCATCGGGTACGCTGGGCGTAAATATGGTTACGCTTAGCGTACCTATGAGCGTGGAATGGACGCGAGGACTACCTAGTAGGCTGGGCATACCAGAAGGTACATTGGGAATACTAGGCGCTGGGGGAAAACCCTAATTCTAGTAGTGTCCCTATTTAAAGAATGAGATGGTCTCATTTCTGGCCACCTTCCTCAGTCAACAAACCCTCTCAAACCCTAATATCCGTTCTTGAGCTTATGGGTAGCCATGTTGAGCTTATATATGTTATTGTGGGCTCTTTGGAGTTAAGAAGGAGCATGGAAGAGAAGGGAGTTGAAGTCCAGGCCTTGGATCTGAGCTTTCTTGGGCTAGAGCATCATTTGAAGGTACAAAGCTCAAAGCTTTCCCATTCTTTTTATCTATGCTTAGTATGGTCAATTTTTAGTTTTTTATGTCCCAAGATTGGAACTTTGTGAGTTGGTGAACTCCAGAGCTTAATAACTTGTCCTTTTAAGTGTTTTTAGTGGTGAGGAACCATAAAAATGAGATCTTGATCATGAGAATCAACCCATGCATGAGTTACGTGCATTTTGGGTTAAGAAAGTAAGAGTTTCATGTGTTGTGACCCTATCAGCCATTCAAGGGCCTAAAGTCATTAACTTAATGGAGTAAGAGATGTTAGGAAGTCCAGATCCAAGAGATGAGTTAAGGTCTTAACGGGTTAAGACCCAAAAACTTGATTGAGCCAAACTGAGAGTACGTGCGGTGTAATTCCAGTACGCCCCGCGTACTAGGTTGAGGTCCCGATCAGTTTCAAACGCACTTGAGTATGCTGAGCGTACCAAGCAGGTACGCCCCGCGTAATCTCTCTGTATGCATTTGGGCTAGACTTCATTGTTGGGCCTTAAGTGTTGGACCTGAATCTTTGGGCCTGTGTATTTGAGACTTTGAGCAGAGAAATAATATAATTATTCCTTGGGCCCTTGGTTTGGGCTTGTCATGTAGGTTGAGGTTTGGGCCTCGGGGGAAGCCCATTTATTATTGGGCCTTGGTGGGCCTAATGGGTTTAGGTCATTAATGGGCTGGTAGGTGGTCTATCTTTAGACCCAATAAGTAAGAGGTTGGACTTAGCTGCTAGTTGAGATAATTATGGGTTTGGCACAGAGTTAGAGGCCGGTGCGTAGCAGCAGTGTTTTAGGAGTTGTTCTTCATCTGAGGTGAGTCTTCTCACTATACTTTACCTAGAGTGGTAATTAGAGTTCTATGACAGAGTGTTTTGTATGATATTTATATGATGTGATACACTGCATTATTTCTATGTGATTTATGTTATGTATGTTTCAGAGTTTACAGAGTTAGGACCGGAAGGTCCACAGAGTTAGGACCAGAGGGTCCATAAGAGTTATGGGACTGGAGGGTCCCACTGAGACACAATGACCAGAGGGTCAAACAGAGTTATAGCCTCGAGTGGCTAATATGTGTTATATGTGGTATTTTGGGGAACTCACTAAGCTTCGTGCTTACCATGTTATGTATTATGTGTTTCAGGTTTTCTTTTCAGGATCGCGAGACGGCACCGGCTTGATTGTACACACCAGAGAAAGAGTTATGAGGATCCTGGATTATTAATGGGGTTGTGCTCTGTAATTGAATAAAAGAGATTTTTATACGATATGTTATGAAAAGTATGCATTTTAAAAATGGAAAATTGTTTTAAATTTTCACGTCGTTACACCTTATATGTGATGGGTTTTATACATAGCAAACAATCCTGTGTGTGCATGCAACCCTAATGTAAGGATCTATGTTACTATTACACATACAAGCATTGAACACAAAAATTGTAAACCCTAGCATGGTCCTAGTATTTTTGAAATCAACATAAGAAGGATTAGAAACATACCTTTATTGTTATTTAGTAATAACAATGATTTCCTTTGAAGATCTTGACTTTGAGAACAAGTACCACAAGTGTAGTATCTAATGGCTCACAAACACATTAAGGCAAGAGGATGATTATGAGAGAGAGGAAAGATGAGGCAATTGCTCAAAATTTCGGCTCTTCTAAGGTTTCATGAAGCATGGCCGAAGTCAGAGGGGGTTGTGTCCTTTATATAGTTGTTGGTTGCTTAGAGCCAAAGCTAGGGTTAAGATAAGGAAACCCTAATTGAAACGACCCAAAAATACGACCCGAAAAAAAATTCATTTTTAATATAACCATAATCATAAAACGGAGTATATCATAATAAAACCATGCGTTGCAAATCTCAAAACCATACTAAAATACAAATGAGAAAATGGTGTCATGACTGTATCAAAACATATATAAGATAACTGATCAACTCCCAGGATAAAAACTGTGGCTGTGGTGTGTGCGATGCCATCATCCCGAGCCCTTCCCTCTGCTTGCGGAAGTACCTGAAACCAAAACTGAAACTGTAAGCACGAAGCTTAGTGAGCTCCCCCAAACTACCACATACCACACAATAACATATAAAGCACATACTGGGCCTTGCCCACTGTATCGGACCGAAGTCCGGCTAACCGGGGCCTTGCCCCCTACATCAGACCGAAGTCCGAAGCTGACTGGGACCTTCGTCCCCTACATCGAACCGAGTCCGAAGCTGACTAGAACATCGGACCAAGGTCCGAAGTTGACTGAGACATCGGACCGAAGTCCGAAGCTGACTGGGACCTACGTCCCCTACATCGGACCGGAGTCCAAAGCTAACATCGGACCGAAGTCCGAAGCTGACTGGGACCTTGTCCCCTACATCGGATCGAAGTCCGAAGCTGACTGATCATGGCCTAAACATATCATCTAGCATAAACACATAACCCTGTCTGAACCACGAAGGCATCAAACATACTAACTACTACATCGGACCGAGGTCCGAAGCTGACTGTTAGCTAAACGAGCCAACATTCTGGCCTTAGACCCGTTACTACTGGAAGGAACACTCACCTCGTGAACTGGCTGCTGTGTGAATGGCTCTGGAAGCTAACTGCTGCTGCTCCGGTATCTCCCCGGCTACAAGGCCATAAACACACTCAATCAAATACTAAACATTGCACTGGGGTAAAATGACTCTTTTACCCTTGGTCAAAGTCAACTCTCCCGGTCAAAGTCAACCCACAGTTGACCTGACTCGCCGAGTTGGGCCACCAACTCGCCGAGTCTCTAATCTCATTTCACAACCCCACTCGTGGCTACTCGTCGAGTATGGCATCGACTCGACGAGTACTCTCTCTATCCAAGAACTCAGACAATCTTCATCCGACTCGTCGAGTCATATGAACAACTCGACGAGTTGTTCTTGAGCTTAAGAAGATTGCCTTGGACTCGCCGAGTTGTATGAACAACTCGCCGAGTCCCTCCATTACTGAGTCTACTCTCCGACTCACTGAGTCCACTCTACTACTCACAGGCTTCCACTCGACATCATTCAAAAGGGGAAAAACGGGGACTCGCGACTCGACTCGCCGAGTCGTTCTTCCGACTCGCCGAGTCGCTTGCATGCAGCAACTCAAAACTCGATTCTGCTTGAATCCAGTGAATAAGACTAATAGATCTGGACTCCCTTAACTCGATTAGCACGTAAAGATTCTATCTTTACGTGCCCATATGCATCCATGAAGCTAAAATGGATCAAAAAGCATAATAAAGGCTAGATCTAGGGTTTTCATGCAAGGTCACTTCAAAAAGGCAATAGATCTGGGCTCTACAGCTCCTAAATGAACAGATCTAAGGATATCTCGACATAATAGGGCAGCCATACCATCATAAGGCTTGAGAGAAGCATCAAACTAGATCTAGAAGAGTTCTAATGGAGGTTAAAAGCATAAAACAGGAGGGAATCCGAAGAATACCTCAAAGAACTCTGATTTGCCCTTGGATCTTTGCTCTACACCTCTTCTCCTTGCTCCTTTCTTCTTCTCCTTCTTCAAGCCTTCAAAAATTTAACACAAGAACACTTAGATCACTCAAGGATGGATTAGGGTTTTCTCACAGCTTTCTGAGGGTGAAGGAGGCGAGATTGGGGCTATAAGGTGGATTAAATAGTGAGCAACCCGGGGATTTAGGGTTTCTTCCAGGCAGGCAGACTCGCCGAGTCCCGAATATGGACTCGCCGAGTCGCCGACTAACACGTGCTCGAAATCCCGTCCCTACTCGGCGAGTCAGGCTATGAACTCGCCGAGTCCCTCTTGCAAACTTCTAATTAAATACTATGGAATCATCATACCGGGGACGGGTCGTTACACTAATCCCTTTGCTTAAGGCATAAGCAGCTTATGATCCTCATATTCCTCCGTTCTACAATATATCGTAAGGACATGAGGCATGGATTATAATCAGTCTCTCTGTCCAAGATTTGTTTCCTGATTTCTTATTTATGACGAGTGATATCAGACTACTAATTGAACACATCAATTCAGTCCATGCTTGGCCAAGCGCTTTAGATGTCATCATCAAATTATCGAGGGGCCCACAAATATCGCTTTTTCCCATTGAGGACAAAAGGAGCGGATAAACTTCGACTCATATGCTTGTACTATTTACTCATCAAATCATGCACAACAATATGTTTTATAACATCAAGTTACTGATGCGTTTACATATTATCGATGCACAACTGACTCGTAAACAACAACTCATATATATCCGTTTCAAGAATATAAGATATTATCGTATCAAAATTACTCGTGATAAAATCCATGAAGTAATTTTTTGAGTGTGGGTTAATCCAATACTTTAATCCCCATTTCAAAAGTACTCATGAACATTGCACCAAAAGCTATTGCAATGTCTAAGCCCTTAGATGATCTACAATCCAATTCATAACAGTCTTAATTCACTACTTACTTCCAAAAGTATGATAGATTGTGGAAGTTTGAATAGTCCAATTATTCAGGAAGTAAAACATGCAAAGTGAAACACAATAATAACCTAATTAATTATGGCCTCAAAACTATTGAATATAAATAAAACACTTACTATTTAGTAACCATATTAATTAGACTTTATTAATTGTATAATGTTTCGATTAATCAACTAAACACTTGAATTAAACATCAGTTATGCCATGTTATAAACATGCATACTATGTCTCTCTATGGTCCTTCCTTTGTGAACATATCAATTGGACATACTTACAATGATGCTCATATCACAATTCCAAATCCTTATTACAAGTGTAAGAATTCCAAATTCTTGTCACCACTAAATGTGTTAGAGTCTAACCTTGCATGCAATATCCTTTTGTGATGACGTGGCGTCAAATTCACCAAGACTTAGCCAACGATGTCACAAAATGCTCCATTGAAACTTTGTTACTAAAACAATTTCATGGTAATGAAGTGTCAAGTTCAAAGTACACTCCTTGAACATCTTCCTTGCATTAAAATTCCTCACTCACATGTAGCTTTCAACAACCAACTCCCACTATGGAAACATTTCCATATTCCCATGTGACCATCAATTTTGACCAAGAATCATCTTAATCCAAAACATGTCAATATGGTCCATCCAAATACTATACTTCTAACTATCCATAAGCAACCAATCTTTTGGTAAACCTCAGACTGTTCTTGACAGTTGCATAACAACTTTAGTCATATCTTGTTCTATTCCTTTTTCCCTCTCAATGCCCTAAGCCTTTGGAAAAATCAGAACAAGTTAATATTATAGCATATGTAATTGATCCTATATACAACGCATATGGGATTCCATATATAATTTCTCACATAAAGACATGATACTCTATCAGTCTCTTGCTATAATATTTCCATATATTGAATTTCCTAAGTTGAATCATTTCAACATGATATTCATATATGCCCATGACTAAGTTCCATTAAAATCCTTCAATCTAAACTTTTAGTGTAACGTCCGGGATTTATAAGGTACTATTCTTATTTATATAAGGTTAACAGTTTTAAAAAGGTTTGGGCTTAGACCTTTGTGCCCTTGTAATTGCGCTAAGTAAGCACCGTACGCAGAGCGTACCTTGCCATGTACGCTCAGCATACTCAAGAGATTGGAACGCGGAAGCCGTGCACGTACGCCCAGTGTACCAAAGGGTATACGCAGCGTACGCATGTAGATTCTAAAACCCTAAATTTTAGGGTCTGATCCTTATATAAAGAACCTAATGCCTTTGGTCCAGCCTTCCTCTCACCCTTAGACAACCACCATAAAAACCCTAACCCATATTTGTGTGTTCTTGTGATTTGGTAGCCACTTGAGAGCATTTTAGTGTTGTTTTAGTGTTTTGGAAGAGAAAGAAGTTTGAAGAAGGAGCAAGGATTCAAAGGGAGCTTGTAGATCCAGGAGATTAGCACCATTTCTGACTCATTTGAGGTATCAAGCTTCAAACTTGATCATTGCATGCTTAGATTTGATTTTGGGGTGTTTTATGTCACTTTTGGACTCCATTGTTGAGGTTTCTTGTATCTTGATAGTTTCAGGGCCATAAGATATGTCCTTTTGAGCTCTTAGAAGCACTTAAGGTCATAAAAATTGGATCATGATGGTTAAGCCACAACCATGCAAGTGTTTGATGGTCACAACATTTGTTTAAGGACCAAAATCATGTTTTGACCCCCAACTATGCATGCAAGCACATAAAGTTTGTGACTTTATGGATTAGGATGTCTTAAAGGACCTGGATCTACATTTTGGACATGAGGACTTAATGGATTAAGTCACAAATGGATCCCCAAGGAAGCTGGCCAATACGCTAGGCGTACACCCTGGTACGCCGCGCGTACTGGGTCAACTTCCCGCTTTTGGTCAAGGCCAACGTACGCTGGGCGTACATGCCAGGTATGTCGCGCGTACGCATGCAGAGTGACGAACTTAGGCTTTTGGGCCTAGATAGTTGGGCCCCATGGCCCATTATGGAGTAGAGTTTCTGGGCCTAGGACTGGGATTCTAAGTATTGGGCCTTTTGGGCCATATTGGGCCACTCAAAATTACTTATTTTTGGGCTAAGGGTTTAATTGGCTTGTGATGAGGCCTATTTGAGGAGTTGGGCCCAATTTGGAAAATTGAGCCATTAGTGGGCCATTAGTAGGCTGGGAAAGATAAGATGAATTGGGTCGTGGGTATGGTCCAAATTAGACCAAGGGGTAAAATGGTCATTTTACTCTAAGAAGTATTATGGATTTTGACTAAGTGTTGTTATGATAATGATAGTCGGGGAGTCATCGGAGCGGCTGTTAGAGATTCCTTTCCATGATATTCGACACTCAGCTTTACGAGGTGAGTTATCTTCCTGTAAGAGTTGGTCGAAGGCACCAATGACGGCCTACTAGTAGTTGTTTATGGTAGGGATGATTGTCTTCGTGATAATTTTCTGGTATGACATTGTTTGTTATGATTTATGTCACTACTAGAAAAAAGGCCTTTTACGACGCTCATTGCGCGTCGTAAAACACTCAGACAACGCGCAAATGCGCGTCAAGAAAGGCCCTGTCATAACGAGAGACGACGCGCATTTATGACACGCAATGCATATCATTAAAGCCACTGTCAAGAAAGGTCATGTCATAAATGAAGATGACACACATTTATGCGTATCGTAATTTTTATTTTTATTTTTTTTTAAATTATTTATAGATTTACTAATTTTTAAATTAAATTTGCATTTCATCTCTCATAATAGAAAATAAAATAACATATAGAAAAAATACAATCATATACAAATAATAAGAAAACAATTCATTTCATACGATAAATGTATTAACATTTAAACTGACATTCAATAATCTCATTATACAAAAATAGTGTATACAAATAATTTCTCTAACTAATGGAACATGTAAAGGGATTAAGATAAATGAATCAACTTTCACCAAATCAGGAACCACCATCACATCATCATCAAACATGATCTGTGTGAAAACATAACCATAATTGTCAACCATCATAAAAACAACACAAATTATGAGAAACAATGACAAAAAAAACTTGTACTTACCAAGTGTTGTCTTGTGTATTGATGTTAAACTGCTTCATCATACCAAGTGATATAAAAAAACATAAAAATCTTTAAAAAAACACATTTTCCATACAATGAGGGTATATGCATATTGATGCCATTATCAAAGAGTAACATACCATTTCATTTTGAAGATTCCCAAAGATCCCATCTCTCTAATATGATGCCATCTCTCTAGCACCTGAGTCAAGGGGCATGTTGACTCTCCCCTGAAAATTAAAAAAAAATCAAAATTTTTAATACTCTTCACTCTAAATAATGTTAAAATTGTTACCTTGTTTGATCTTTTGGATCGATTGCTTTCATGGGTGTGTCCAACAACATCTGATATAACATCTTCAGTGTATGAGAAGGTGAAGAAGTTTCCATGTCATCTGACATACCAGATGAAGCTCTTGATAAGTAAACTTTACCACTCATATCCAAAAAACTTCTCAGGTCCATTAATATTACCTGATATGAATTGACTGCTACTTTGAGGCTGGAAGGTTTGAATCTTCTGGTGCAAGTAGCTTAAACAATGCCAAAGCTTCCTCAAATTTTTCGGATGCTGTCAATTGTACAATCTACATTTTGATACAAGATTTAGGCACTGATAAAATTACATAAGTGGCCATTGCTCTTGTAAAATAACTGTAGCATAAGGCTTCTGAATAAGAAGAGGCTCATTACTAATATGCTCAATAAGGTGAGGCTCTAAATTCCTTAACTTCTTTGGAAGTTCACCATCAGGACCACATAGTGCATCCATGTTGTAATCATAGTTAAAAAAAAAGTTAATATGAACAACGGTTACAGAAACATGTTTGATTTTGCTTTATTATGTTAACATTTAACAACCAAGTATTGAACTTACTTACCATCTTTTTGTTGAATCATCTAATGCATCCCCTTGCTTGTGAAAAGCTACCCCTGGATCTCTACCAGCTTGCTCAAACGCTTGACTCTAGTGACATGTTGCAGAAACAATGGATAAACATGAATAACCCAAAAAAAAACCTTAATAAACCATAAAAGTATTTTACTTCGATTATCATAACTATAACTAAAATTCTCTTGTTTTTACATAAGTTCATTAGGTTGTTGTTTATCTCCTGTTCATAAAAAGGGTTTGTTCAGACATGTCATGTCTACTTGTTAAAAGAGTGCATAAGAATTTGAAGTAGAAAAATGTTGTTTACCATATGTTTCATCTAGGCTGAGTTCATCAGTATCCACAGGTGAATCATCTAAAAGAAATCAACTCACAAGTGCCTGAAAACAGCAAGGAGAACAAGGAATAAAACTACAAGTTACACTAAATTTAGAGATTGAAATTTTTGTAAGCTTTAGATCCTTATGAAGATACTAAGTAATGTTTTAAAACAGTCCTTGGATTTTTTGTACCCAAGGAATCCCTTATGAATTTACTTAGTGCAATGAAACAACGATTTTTACAAGGATAAATCATTAATAACATAGTTAGAAAGTTTACACATCAAATTATCCCCTCTCCATCTTCCGATTCAATTGAGGGCACTGGTTCTACAACAGGTGGAATACAATCCACTTTGTAGCGAAGAGCCTGTTTTTACACATCCAACAAAATTAACTACATTATAGTTGATAACAATGATAAGGGTATTCATGTCTTTTGAGCATTCAAGAGAAAAAATGTTCCATGAAGTCATTTTCAGAAGAATCAAACAACCAACCTTCTTGAAAAAGGTTGAATACAAATTGTCCCATACAAGTGTGTAGTTGCCAGCCATGACTGTGCAGAAATTACCCTGTAAAAAGACATTTTTACCCTCTGAATTAACTTTTGGTTTAAATGGAAATTATAAAACTTGCAGGAAGATGTTACTTACTTGGTTAGACTCGTATCACCTGTAGGGCAAGATAAGCTATATGAAAACAAACACAGAAAGTATGACTTAATCCAGTAAGTTATATATTATATATAAAGTGTTTCTTTTCTCCAAAAAGTTTTAAACATTATTTATTTAAACGTTACATAATGAGAAAAATAAAAAATTATAAGGCATGAACTTACTATTTTCTGTCCAGTAGAACTTGTGTGCTCCACACAAAACTCAATGTCCTGTAACAAGATAGATATACTTTCTACATTGTCATATCATATCCATAGAAATAGACATTTTTTTCCCAATATTTGACCTTTTTCCTTCTGTTTCTTAAAGATTTCTTAGTTTTAAAAAATTTGAGCTATTTGAGAATTTACACAAAATGTCAATAATCATCTGCTAATCTTAAGAGAAATTGACACTTTTATGCAAAATACATAGGTCATTCCACAACTTCCAAAAAAGTTTGGGCCCGTTATGAAAAAAGTGAAAGTACAGGGACTGTTGCTTAATTTACAAAAAATCCAAGGACTGTTTTGAAACATCCAAATAAATTGTCGTGCTTATTTTCCCTTGCAGTATGGAGAAATCCCAAGCAATGTACGAATTTACTTAGTATCTTCATAAGGATCTAAATCTTTATTCCTTTAAAACATTACTTATGAATTTACTTAGTATGGAGAACAAGGAATACCTAAAATCCTTTGCAGTGAACTCGACCATAGGGCTGATTATACCCAAGAGATGGTGTGGCACTCCTACATAGACAGAGAATCACAGATGATTAGTGATGATACATTGAGGAAGACAGAACGAAGACATTGACTTGTGAAATAATATGGATGCATAATCAATTTGTTTTCTTGCGAGAAATCAATCGAACCTTTCTGATCGTCAAGTGGAACTTTATTAGTGAGAACATGCAATCCTTCGTACACCTAATAAAAAATTTCACGAGACAAGAACAAATTAGGTAATACCAATACATATATGTTCATACTTGTGTGCTTGTGTTCAAACCTGCATGGAATCGGCGTTAATGATTTCGATAGGGAATTGTGAAGTTAGGTTAATGGCGAGACGAGATTTTCCAGAACATGTTGCTCCCATTATCACTACTACTTTTGGCTTGGCATTCGAATTTTTTGGGTTTTCTTCTTCTTTCGGGTTCGGAATGCCATTAGGGTCTCTGCAACTGTCACTCTCCATCTCACGCTCGCCCTCTCCTCCGATGCGGCAGCAGAGTGGTAGGAATTTCAAAGAGGAGATGATCAAAAGAAAAGAGGGAAGACCGAGACAACAGAAAATCAAAATAATTCAAAAGCAAAAGAAAAGAAAGACCAAATGAAATCAAAATCAAAATACAAGAGCACCTGGAGGAGATATCAACGGAGATCGATGTATACCTGGATGAAATGGAGGTAGAACACACATCAGTATGTGGATCGGTTGTCACATAAACAGCCTTAAAGTCGACCTCAATGCATTTCTCTTTAAAAAAATTAAGACAAAATCAGAAGGCGCGTGGGTCAGCGACGGTGGCAGAGAGGAGAGATGAGTGATATTGTAATCCCCAAAAATCGGACCCAAAAATATCTATATCGGGTTTACAGATATGAAAGATCGACATGTGAGTAATGGAGTAGTAGCAGTGGCCATCATCTCCATTGTCGATCGCAGACATTAAGGGAGGGGGATAACGAACCAGAAGGGTGAAGTGGTGCATCGGCGGCTATTGTTTTAGCGATCCGGTGGGGGACTATGGTGGTCCGATAAAAGCGAAGGCAAGAGCGGATGAAACTAGATCAGAAAACCAAAAGGGTGATTAGGGTTTTCCAGAGAGAGAGAGAGAGAGAGAGAGAATGCAGAGGTAGAGGAAGAGGGTTGCTTCAAAAGGATTATTAGGGTTTTTTGTTTGAGGATTTTAGAAGGAGAAGAAGGAGATGAATCAGGCGAACAAGGATTATTATGGTTTTTTGTTAGAGGATTTTAGAAGGAGAATAAGGAGATGAAGGAGATGAATCAGGCGACTATTTAATTTTTTGGAATTTCATTTCCCACCATAGATTATTAAAACAACGCAGAACGCGCCTTTCTAAAAAATATAAAACGACATATTTACACGACACGCCTTTTATGATAGGTTCCCTCCGTTCTTTTTTGTTGGACACTAATTTTAGGGCGCGCCCAAAATGCGTGTCTTTTATCCTTCAAATTTTGGAAAACTGACATTAATTTTTAGGGCACGCATAAATGCGCGTCCTCTATCAGTGTGTATCATTAATTGTGCGTCGTAAAAGGCTATTTTTGTTGTAGTGTGTGTTTATTGTTATGTTATTATGTCGTAGTGGTAGGGGTGAAATAGTCCTCGTAACCGGTTGAAATAAACGGAGGGTAGGTCAGGCACCCAGATATGCTTGTGAGGGTAGGTCGAGCACCCAGATATGCTTGACAGGGTAGGTCGGGCACCCAGATATGCCTGACAGGGTAGGCCGGACACCTAGATTTGCCTTGCAATATATGTTTATGTGGTATAATGGGGGAACTCACTAAGCTTTGTGCTTACGGTTTTCAGTTTTTTTTTCAGGTCCTTCTTCTTCGAAGGGAAAGGAGTCGGCATGATAGCAGCGCATCACACACACGATTTTCCGCACATGAGATTCTTGGGATTTGTACTCTGACATTATTTTCCTATGATAGGTTTTTGAGATAGTTGACTTATGGTTTTTCATGATATGAGATAACATTGATGGCATTTTCAGTAATCTATTTTATAAATTTTTAAATTAAAAACAAAAGTCGTAAATTTGGAACGTTACATTTAGATTTGAAATGAAGTATAAGTACCTTCTCCCCTAAATCCTTTTGTAGCGAAACAATTCCTAAACTATGAAATTTGAAAAACTTCGTTTCCTACTAATAGTATTGCCAACTTGCAACACTTAGCATAACAATCATGCTCCGACTTGCATAACAATTATGCTCCCACTAGCTTCGACATGTACCCAGAAATCAACTAGACTTTTAGAAATCAATGCTCTTGACTTTCTTACCAAAGTTCAAATTTTTGATACGTGGTGCTTTGATATGTCTCCAGGAAAACTTCTCAAGCTCATACACCTTCATTATATGACATATGTGTGTCCTCAAACCATTTCAGAACTTATAGCAATATGTCCTGAACGTTCAAACTATTTCTTGCCATTTCTCACAATTCGAACTATAAAAAGGGATGTCGTAATCATAAACGAATTTGAGAACGCAATTATCACAACTACTAACCATAATGATATTAATCAAATTTAAAATGTACTAGCGAAAGTTTTTCCTCATAATCATTTCCATGAACTAGAGCGAAACCTTTTGCCACCTATATTTTATGGTGTTTGCGTTCATATCCATGTGAATTTATCAATTCCAACCTACAATCATAAGATAAGGTTGAGGAAAAACTAAAATCAAACATAGTTTTTCCTTTCATGGACTGAACTTTGCTTATTCTCAATTTTTTGCCTTCTGGTAGCACAAGGGTCTGCCATGTCTTCCATGTTGTTTAAGCAGCTCACTTCCATTGATCAATGTACTATCACTGACCAACGTCATCTACCTTTTGTAGTCAACCATAGAACTCATAAGCATTGTCAACTCAATTGGAAGATGCACAAAAACAAGAATGTGTCAATCACGATAGGTTATTAACCTCAAGTCGTGTGTTGGTGATTACTAAAATGTTTATTCTCGATTTACTCTTGAAACTCTTCAGGATTAATGAGACGCCTACTGACTTCTTGACATATAACTACCAATTTCAAATGTGCCAGAGTAAGAAAACATTATTACTCCACATTTCATGAGGTGTCATCTTTTTCAAATGTACCAGAGTAAGAAAACATTATTACTCCACATTGCATGAGGTGTCATAACCTACTTAGTTTGAAATAAGCTTCAAGATACGATTTAAAGTAACTAGAGTATGACTCTAGAACTTGATTGGAAACAAAGTATGACTCATCTCTCGATTAGACCATTTCAACAATATTTGATTCATCTTCTTAGTCAAACAATTGCACTAAGACGTTCTACGAGGATCAATGTGTGACATGGTTCCATAATCATCAAGATGATGATAAAACATGATACTAAAGTACTCTCCTCTCTTTTCAGATTTGAAAAACTTTTATCTTTCTGCCTAACAAATTTTTAATATTTGTTCTACTACTCTTTGAAAACTTTTCAAAGTGTTAGAATTATGTTTAATCGTATAAACACAATCATATATTATTGAACTATCACTAAATCATGACGAATAGACTTATCATTCTTTTTGGTGGATCTAAATAGTCCAAATTAATGTGTACTAGATCCTTTAGTCCTTCACTTGACTCACATAAACATGTGACCAAGGAATTAGCCTTAATCTTCCAAAGATACAGATTCTCATTCATCACACAATTCAAATTGTATGATTCCAAGTTTCTGTCCAATTGAAACTTGGGTGATGAAAATTCATTTTCACTTGTTCAATTATGACATTTCCACAAACGACATAATTAAGAATCAAATCCATTTTTAATATTGCTAATAATAGAAATATACCTACCAATTTTCATAAATGTCATTGCAAGGAAATATAAATTAAATAAATCAAATTTTCACTTTTATTGATAATAAGCGAAAAAATTTGTCCTTACAATGAAAATTTATGAAAACTATGTTTCTAAATATTTCCTAAGCAATCTATTAATCTATCATAACTCCTAAGCAGTAGCTTTCAAAATTGATCATCAAACCATGCGACCGAAATCCATCTTTCATGATCAGATTTAGCTTACTCTTCTTAAGCTTCCTTCTTTCTCTTAGATCCTGCAAAACATCAAAATGTGACTATCACATCATGTATTAAGAATCTATGAATAGGAACTTAATAAAATAATGGAGTTAGATAGTGGATGTACCTAAAGTAGATTCATACGAATTTACTTTACTATCTCTGCGATCTTTCAGATAGTCAGGGCAGCTTCGCATCCAATGTCCCTTCAATTAGAAATAGAAACATATGGACTTCTCAAGAATAACACATGGGACTATCTCAGAATTATCCTTTCTCTTTACCATATGGTCAAACGGTTTGACCTTGGCCAATCGATTTCCATTGGGAAGAGAAACCTTTTCTATACTACTAATGTTGTCATTGTCAATGTCCATATAAATTTAGGAGACACGTCCTTCAAACACATTTTCTTGATTTGTGCTCTTAAGCATTTCTGCTTCAGCATAAATCATCATATATGCCAGATCGATTAGGGTCACGTCGTCGTCCCTCATATAATAGTCCTTAATGAACTGACCATATGACTCAGAAAGCGAACGCAAAACCAAGTCGACACCCAACATCTCTAATTTGTCAATGTGTGATTTCATTTTCAAAACATGCGCGCACACAGACTTTCCATCTTGAGGTTTACTTGCCAATAAGGATTGAGTTACTTCATATTTTTCAGCTTGAAGAAAACGTGGCTCAGGGAGAATTACTGGTGGAGGTGGAGGAAGAGTTGGAGAACCATGATTTCCAGTTCCAACATTGCTTGAAGAAGGGAACATTATTTCACCTTGATCAACATGTGGAAGATCGTCTTCAGAAGGAAAGACATTTCCACAAAAACAAGGAAGACCATTGTTGTCTGAACTTGACATTTGTAAAGGGGGAAAAGAGAACTAAAGTTAGTTGATTTTAATCCTTAATGATTAACCCAAAATTCAAATTAAGGCTAGGATCCAACTAAATAATTCACAATTCAGAAGAGGGATGTTGTAATCCAATTGCAAATTATTTAAAGGTAGGCAAATGACGATTTACCAATTTCACCATGAAAAATGAAACTTGAACGAATTATGTTTTAAATAAAATCTTAGATCTTTGGAGATTCATTGAACTATTCAATGGAATGTTTAATCTCGATTATGCCCTTTCCATTTGTGACTGGGATACCGAGGATCACAGACAAGTTGTGAATAACCATGCAAATTAGCTTGGTACTCTCGATGTCATTTATCGATATGCTGGTTAACCACACACGCTCCATTAATCAATAATAATTCACGAGTCACCCATTGCCTACAATATTAGTCCCATATTAGTGTGTCGTTTAACCACACACGCTCAACTAACGACCAATAAGGTGCAATGTGAAATTTCATGGATTAGTATTAAATTCACATTTTTCCTAAAGTAACTAAGAGTGGTATTTTAGAAAATAGTTTAGTTACTTTTATCATTATACTTTTAAAGAAGCTATGTCCTATCAAACACGTTCGGCTAACGACCCTCCACCAATCAAGGGAGCGGTGGGTAAGAGTAGATACCCAATGGGGGTCATTTTATAGGCCGCTTTCTTAAACTTCCCTTATAGAACGGCTTCGTGAATGAGGCGTACTAGCGGTTTGACGGACTTAGTCTTATACATATAATATATTATATATATATATATATATATATATATATATATATATATATATATATATATATATATATATATATATATATATAGTATAAGGTGTATTTTAAAATATTACCGTTTTAATCTTTTAATAAATCAAACTTTTAATTTAATTGAATTTAAACATTTTATGGATTTATTAATTATCTTTTAAATTTCGAAAATTTAAAAACATTTTAGTTTAAATTTAAAAGAAATTGATTTAATAACTATCCAATAAAACATTTGATTATTAAATCAAATAAGGATTATCTATTAAATTAAACAAATTAATTTTAACCTAATCCTTATCCCATGGAATTCGAAAATTTGGGTAGGGATGTTTCAAAATCTATAATTATCTAATTAAACTATTAACAAGATAATTACCAAAAATAACAACCTACTCAAAAACCCTTGATTTTGAAATCTATTGCTTGGAGTGGAAGGCAAGGCTTTCAACCTTGCCTAAAATTCGGAAAAAAAACCCTAAGGTTAGGAAACCCTAGATTTCGACAGGCCAAAGGAAAGGGTTTGAAAACCCTTTGGAATTTTCGAAAAACCAGGGTTGTAAAACCCTAATTTGCGAAAATAATAGGCCATAGGGTTTAATAGCCATAAACCCTAATTTTTTCCAGTTCAATCAATTGTATCAAATCTAACTAAAAACAAAAAACCATGCGCTCTGATACCACTGCTGGGTTTTATACATAGCAAACAGTCCTATGTGTGCATGCAACCCTAATATAAGGATCTACGTTTTCACTATTAGACATACAAGCATTGAACACAAAACTCGGAAACCCTAGCATGCTCCTAGTATTTTCAAAAACATAAGAAGGATTAGAAACATACCTTTATTGTTATTTAGTAATAACAATGATTTCCTTTGAAGATCTTGACTTTGAGAACAAGTACCACAAGTGTAGTACCTCTAATGGCTCACAAACAGACCAGGGCTAGAAGATGATTATGAGTGAGAGAGAAAGAGAGGAGAGAGGAGGTAATTGCTCAAAATTTTGGCTCTTATAAGGTTTCTTGAAGCATGGTCGAAATCCATAAAGGGTTGTGTCCTTTATATAGTTATTGGTTGCTTAGAGCCAAAGTTAGGGTTAAGATAAGGAAACCATAATCCATTTGCTTAAGGCCTAAGCAGCTCATGGATCCTCATCCTTAAGGCCTTAAACGAAATTTCTAGGGCCTTCCCTAGATAATTCCGTCCATCCCTTCTAGAATGGTCCAAGAGCCCAATTCCACAATTATCAATAAATTGTAAAACAGCCCCTATACTTTTAATTAATTCCTTTAATCCCAAAATTAATTCCAAATTAATTTCTGATTAAATATTAATTAATAATATGATTTCTAATTAATATATAATTTCCATAATATATTAATAAATCATTTATTTCAATTTATTAATCAAATTAATAAATTCTTCCTTTTCCTCAATTAATCATCATGTCAAGTTGCTAGTGTGAAGGCAACCCAAAAGGATTGTGCTACTATTAACTCAAGTACATACCAATTATAGTTATGGGCTTAGACACCTAATCCAACAATATGTTCCAGATCTGAACTCTTGTGAAGTTTTAGTGCCATGCATGGAGTTTAGACTCCATTTCTTACCTTTTGACCTAGTTTGAGTGAAGGACATGCATGGGTCATTCATGTCCATAAAGTTTGGATTTTTATAAACCTTTATTGTCCCTAGAAGCCTTCTAGAAAGTTTAAGCAAAGGTATTAACATATTAAGAGCTTAATCAATTAAGTTGTCTTCAGCAAGAAACCATGATGTGGCAAGATGCTCGCCACAACGTGGTGAAGGAGGGTTTCGTGATTATTTTGTTGGGTTGTTGCCATAGTGTGGTGGCATGTTTTCCATGACGTGGTACAGAGTTGGTCGCGTCTATGTTGAATAGTCACAACGTGTCCAATGGTTGGCCATTGACCGTTGATCGTTGTCTTTTTGACCGGGTTGACTTTTGGTCAGCTGAGTAGTTTTAGATGGTGGTATAAGGTTTGACCTTGAATGTTTCATTAGGTGGTGTGTAGCACTGGCTTACCGTCTGTGATGGCTTTGGTACTTTCGACTGTGTTTGTAAGGTGAGCTTGTGTGTGTTTTAAGTGTGTGAGCCCATTTTGTGATGGTTGGAGGAAGAAGGAGTCTTTATTGTTGCTTGTGTGCTTGGTTCCGGGTTAGATCCATCATCTTCATCATAATTCTAATTATTTGGAGGTATACAGTTTCTATCTTGCTCATTACTTCACTAGATCTACTGTTATATCATTTTGTGAGCTTTTGGTCCTTTTGGTGAAGCTTGAATGGTTGGTTACCTTAAACTTTGCAACTATATGGGTCTTGGGAGTCCCAAATTCCTTATATGTTCCAGATCTGAACTCTTGTGAAGTTTTAGTGCCATGCATGGAGTTTAGACTCTATTTCTTACCTTTTTTTACCTAGTTTGAGTGAAGGACATGCATGTGTCATGCATGTCCATAAATTTTGGATTTTTATGAACCTTTAGGGTCCCTAGAAGCCTTCTGGAAAGTTTAAGCAAAGGGCTTAATAGATTAAGAGCTTAATCAATTAAGTTGTCTTCAGCCATAAACCACGACATGGCAATATGCTCGCAACGACGTGGTGAAGGAGGGTTTCTCAATTATTTTGTTGGGTTGTTGCCACGGCGTGGTGTCATGTTTTCCACAAGGTGGTAGCAGAGTTGGTCGCGGCTGTGTTGAATAGCCACAACGTGGCCAGTGGTTAGCCACTACGTGGTGACCGTTGATCGTTGACTTCTTGACCTAGTTGAATTTTGGTCAGCTGAGTAGTTTTAGATGGTGGTCCAGGCTTACCTCTAATGTTTCATTAGGTGGTGTGTAGCACCGTCTTACCTTATGTGAGAGCTTTGGTACTTTCGACTACGTTTGTGAGGTGAGCCTTCTCACTATACTGTGTAGGATGCTAGATTGTCTTTGTGACTCTTACATGTATGTTAGGCGACGCCCATTATGTTTGTTGGGTAGGGCCATGATGCATGTAGGTTGGGGCCCGTTATGTGAGTCGGGGGCCCGTTATGCTATTTGGGTGGGGGCCGTATGGTTATGTGGTATTTTGGGGAACTCGTTAAGCTTTGTGCTTACGGTTTTATATTTTAAATATTGTAGGTACTTCTGGTTTCAAAGGAAAGGGCATGGCTTGATCGCATTGCATCTCCTTGAGTTTTCTGCACTATCTATTTTATGACTCTACTATGATGTTTTGACAATACAAAATACTATGGTTATCTTTTGGAATGATTGAATGAATGTCTTGGTTTATGGAAAAATAAAAAATTTACCTTGTATTTTTGGGATGTTACACAAAAGAGTCGTGATTCCATTTGTGACCCATGTCATGATCCCTAAGAATTTGCGTTGCAGTTTACGTCCTAACAACTTAATCTAATAAGCTCTCAATCGTTAACGTCCATAGCTCAAAATCTTAGATCTGATGCTAATGGATAAAGTTCCTGACTTTATCCATTACGTAATCAAGCCAAGTCCAAAACACAAACCCTCACTCTCAAAATAACCCAAAATGACCAAAAGGTCATGTATGGCTTGGAAAAGGTACAAAAAACTCAACTTTTTAACAAGAAATGGTCCGGAAGTGAGGTTTAGACAACATCAACCACTGGAGTTCTCAAAACTCCAAACAATCGCAAGATATGGGACCAAAATGCCACCAAAACACCATCTAAACCTAGATCTATGTATGGAAATCAAGAAAGTAAGGATCTTTGATACTTACAATGGTCTATCAATGAGAAACAATGAAGCACAACCTCTGGATCTTTGCTCTACAAACTTCCTTTCTCAAGAATCTCCACCAAAAGGCTCCAAACACTTACACAATGCACCAACAACTCTCAAGTGAGCTAGGGTTTGCTCTCAGAAGATGGAGGCTGGAGAATGCACGAAACCCTAAAAGTTAGCACCCTTAAATAGGGCTCAAGGCCCGAGATGTAGGGTTTTGAAGCTCAGTCGCCTCCGTGTTGCGGTCCATACTTGACCATGTCGCTACTTAAGTGATGTGGTCTCATGGCGACACACTAAAGTTCGTGTTACAGTACGCTGAAAACCCTACATCTCAAATTTGAACAAAAATAAATGTCAAAAGAATTACACCTGTAAAATGGATGTTACATAAGATAGAAATGCCACCAACCATATATTCATCAATAAAAACACATGCATAAGCTACAAAAAAAAACTCTTGTTACCCTGTGAAAGGCCAGACCCACCTATCTTGCATCACAATAAAAATAATTTCATTGCTCACTCTCTTCCCCTCACATGGGCATACAACGAAAAAACTAGAAATTTAACGAGTGGGACAACTTCTTAGTAACCGTTACCTACTGACTCCGCTCCATGTAATAAACCTTAGGAAAACAAAAACGAAAATATACGTTTCCTAACTAGACCCCATCCCAAAAGGAAGTAGAACGGCTATCATTATTAATTATACAGACAACTTAGTCAATTTTCATCATTATTTATATAAACAACAGTTCCAATCATTGGTTATTTTTAGGATGACTTGATATCTAATTATCCACTACATGTAATTTTGTAAACACCAACCAGTCAACCCGTTATAGGTTATACTCACCTGCAAATTCATGGTGCAAATTATTATTAACATTCGTTGAAATATACTCCCAAACGCCATTAACATTGTCACACAACCTTGTGGTACAAAAAGATACTATAATACTACCATATAGTGAATTTATGATAAATACTAAGATATAGAAAGGTAAAGATGATAGAGTAGTAGATCGAGGGAAGAAACATGGAATATTGCTCTTCTATGTATTAGACGATATTAAATCAACAAATCAACAATGCATATCGTGAACCATTCACATAGAGAAATTAGTATTTTGAATTTCTCAAACGGCGGTTTTTCTAAAAAGAAGTCGAGAAAAATATTTTTATAAAAATTATCAAACAATAATATTCAAACTTACAAACAATAATACTAGAAAAGAACATTATATAATTTAACAAGAAGACGTGGAATATGGTGTGTCGTCATCTGATATATCTATATAGTTGATAGGGGAGCTCGTGGTCAAACTGCAGCAGTAAAAGGTGGTTTGGCAACATATGCGGGTGGTCGGACACATAGGGTAAACAACATGCATGATTACCGCAATATGGGCAAGTGACATCCATTTTGCAACAACGAAAGTTTTGCCAACACATTCTCATAGCGCTCTCACAACCAGGGTTGAAATAGAAAAACGATGATATGCATATGCCTTGTAGATGATTATATGGTATTGGAAGAATGTAGATTAAGTCATGTTGAAGTAGTAGAATCATCATACGAAGAAGGCGTATGTAGACGAAAGGTAGAGCATCCAGTTTTATTAGTAATTTTCTAATTGTTTGATATATGAACCATCAATGATCAATAATGTCGATTATCATTCATTTCTCTTAAATAGAGGTTAGTTCAACCCTTATTAGGGGCTTCGTTAGATATGCCGAGCGGGTCGAGTCGGCATTTTTTGGTTGACTCGGTCCGGTCAGCTTGTTTAATAAATGTTAAAATCGTCTGACCTAGTCTAGTAAGAATCGATTGACTAATGGCCTGACTCGGTCCTTAAGAAAAATGTTGTTGACTGAAAATTTAAAAATAATAATAATAATAATAATAATAATAATAATAATAATAATAATTATTATTATTATTAATCTATGTTCTCCTCCCGATCTGAAATAGATGTTGAAATCGCACCTTCCCCATCTGAAATCGATGTTGATTTCACCATCTGAAATCGATGTTGAAAAGGTTTAAATAGTTTTCCCTTTGCATTTTTAGTTCGATCTGATCCATCTCTCTATCCATGTGTGTGTGTTTAACTCTCTTTATGTATTTGTTTTATGATATAGTCAGGCCCGGTCCTGTGGACAACCCGGGCGGTCGTCTTGGGCCCATGTATCTAAGGGCCTCAAATTCTTAAAATATATGGTATATATAGAGATAGAAAACAATCAACTTATCTAAAAATGTTACGAAAAATATTCTTCTTTGAATTAGTTATTTTTGTAATCGGATGGTCATATTTTTGTTTTTTTAATATTAATAGTGAACTTTATAATTTATAATGGTTTGACTATTATTGATTTTAGGGGCTCATTTTTTCTTTTCGCCCTAGGTCCACTATATCTTTAGACCGGCCCTCGATATGGTTTATGTTTTTTGATCTAATACAAGTGGTATTGTGTGTTTAATCCTTTGACTGGAGTTTTTGTGAAACAGAGGTTTTTGATAGTTGTATTTAAGTTAAAAAATGAAATTGTTGATAATGATGTATCTCCAACATCGACACCATATTTGTTCTTCTTTTTGGATTTATTGTGTTTATTGTGTGTTTATGCATCTATAACATCAACTCCATATCTTTTGAACATCACATGTTTGATAAAATTCCCCAATAGGAATTCCAGTTCAAGTTGTATATAAGACAACTATAAAGAAACACAGAAATTCAAACTTAATTTAGCTATGATTCTTGAACTCGGGAACCTCGACTGAACAGGTAAATTGGATGTAAATTTCTGAAAGGTTTATGGCAAGGAAAGTATGAAGTATATGTGATGGCTCTGAAAAGTATGAAGTATATGTGGATTCTTTAACTGATAGTGTCCTTGTTTTTATGTAAATTGGTGTCAAGAAAGTAAAAAACACCAACAATTCCCAACTTGAACAGTTTATTCACTATAAACCAGTTCGATCAAACATTTACTTACATCAGAAAACTCTCTACAAAATCACTCACACTCAACATCTATATGAATCTTAAGAAGACTTTTTACATAAAGATCTTCGTAGATTTTAAGTATGAATACACTGAGAAAAAACCTAGTTTCAGAGAGAAGAGAGAAAGACAGAACCACACACTAAAATATCTACTGAATACACTTATCTACACACACAGAGCACAATATATATCTCGGGTATACAGCTCCACAGAACTATCCACTAACCCGCGTGTAAACCTGGTAACCTGCACAAGATATACACAATACACCCAACACAAATACAAATATTCATAAAATACCCTGCATAAGAATTAATGACAAGTTTGATACATTGGATATCTATTTCAACACCCCCCCCCCCCCCACAAACTGATCATTAATTCAAACCATTTATTAACTTTTAAAAACATCTATCATACCCAAACGACTAGAAATATATTCATGCTGTGAAATACTCAATGACTTTGTTAAAATATCTGCATTTTGATTTAAAGAACTAATTTTATTTATTTTTAAAATACCCTTTTCAATTTTTTCACGAATAAAATGCAGATCTATTTCAAAATGTTTAGTTTTTTCATGAAAAACAGGATTTAAAGCTAATTTAATAGCTGACTCATTATCACAAAAAACATTAACTGGAGTTAAACCATTAATACCAAAATCAAACAACAATTTTAAAATCCAGATTATCTCACAAGCTACAGAACCCAATGCTCTATATTCAGACTCAGTTGAAGAACGCGAAACAGTACTTTGTTTCTTACTTTTCCAAGATACTAGGGAATTTCCAAAATATACAAGAAAACCAGTAACAGACCTTCTACTAAACAAACATTTAGCCCAATCTGCATCTACATAAGCTGTAATATTCAATGAATTATCTTTTGTTATATGTATACCCTTACCTGGACAATTCTTCAAATACCTTAACAATCTAAATGCTACTTTTAAATGAGACTTATGAGGTTTATGCATATATTGACTTAAAATGTGTACAGCATAAGAAATATCTGGACGTGTCATTGTTAAGTAAATTAATTTTCCAATAAGTTTTTGAAATTCAGTTATATTAACAACACAATCAGATTTATCCAAATCTGATTCCTTTTTTAAAACCAAATTTGTTTCTAAAGGAGTTTTAACAGGTTTACAGCCAAGCATACCAAACTCATGCAACAACTCTAAACAATACTTTCTTTGATTCAGACAAATACCTTTATCAGTTTTAATAACCTCAATACCTAAAAAATACTTTAACTCTCCTAAATCTTTAATAAAAAATTGTGATTTTAAGAACTTCTTAACATTTTCTAATTCAGCATTACTATTTCCTGTGATTATAATATCATCTACATATACCAGTAAAATAACAACTGTATTCTCATAATTTCTCACAAATATAGAATAATCATTCATGCTTTGTTTAAAACCAAAAATTGAAAGTGAATGACATAACTTTTCATTCCATTTCCTAGGGGCTTGTTTAAGACCATATAAAGACTTTATTAGTTTACAAACCCTAATATCACCTTTTGAATGATATCCTTCAGGTTGACTCATATACACATCTTCAGATAAATCACCATATAAAAAAGCATTATTCACATCAAGTTGAAACAGAGGCCATGAACTATGAACTGCTAAAGACAACACTACTCTTACAGAAACCATTTTAGCAACAGGAGAAAAAGTCTCCTCATAATCAATACCTTCACGCTGACTATAACCTTTAGCTACAAGTCTAGCTTTAAATCTTTCAATTTCCCCATTAGCCTTATATTTTATCTTATAAATCCATCTACATCCTATAGGTTTTCTTCCTTTAGGAAGATCAGTAATTTCCCAAGTATTGTTTCTATAAAGTGCCTCCATTTCGTCATTCATAGCTTTTATCCAATTAGTATCTAAAGCAGCTTCACTATAATTTTTTGGTTCAACAGTTTTATTAAGATTCGAAACAAAGCATAGATTTTCATTATCCAACAAAGAATAGTTAACTGTTTTTTCAATACCAAATTTATGTTTTCCTTCCACAATATAATCACTAAATTTAGCAGGTAAATGCACAGTACGACCAGACCTAGTAGTCCTAATAGATTGATCACTTTCAAGAGAATTTATATTATCTTGACCACTTTCCTCAGACATTGTAGAAGAACTAGGAAACATCTCACCAGAAGAAGGCACATGTGCCTCCCCAGTCTGGTTGCTGACATCAAACAAATTAGTCTCATCCAGATATTGGTCTGCACTAGCACCATTCCTCTGATGGACATCTCTCAAGTTATCTACTCTAGAATTATCAAGTAATAAACTAGAATACAAAGAATCATCATAGGAAAAAGGATCACTAGAGCTCAAAGGATCATTATATTTATTTGTAATTGAAGAAGATTTGAGCTTGAAAGGAAAAACAGACTCATAAAATTTAACATCCCTGGAAACAAAAACAAGATTTGAGTCAAGACTAAGAACTTTATATCCCTTTTTATCAGAAGAATAACCAAGAAAAACACATTTATCAGCTCTTTCAGAAAATTTGTCCAAATTATTTAATTTTGTTGCAAAACATAAACACCCAAAAACTCTAAGCCTATCAAAAACAGGAGAAGACTTATAAACCAATTCATAAGGAGAAGCTCCTTTTAACACAGAAGTAGGAGTTCTATTAATTAAAAAAACAGAAGTTAAAACAGCTTCTCCCCAATACTTGAGAGGTAAACCAGATTGAAAAATCAAAGATCTAGCAACATTAAGTATGTGCCTGTGTTTTCTTTCCACAACTCCATTTTGTTGTGGAGTGTGAACACAAGAAGTTTGATGTATAATGCCTTTAGACTCAAACAAATGTCTCATCTTATTATTTAAAAATTCAGTTCCATTATCTGACCTAACTGTTTTAATTTTAACTTCAAATTGATTTAAAAGAATATTAAAAAACAACATGACAGACTCATAAACTTCATCCTTTGATTTTAACAAATATACCCAAGTAGCTCTAGTAAAATCATCCACAATGGTCAAGAAATATCTAAATCCTTCTACAGTGGTCACTCTATAAGGACCCCACACATCCAAATGAACTAATTCTCCAAGACCTGAAGTTACATGTTGACTAACAGGAAAAGATTCTCTAGTTTGTTTTGCTTTATGACACACATCACATGGAGGAAGAACATCATTTTCAAAACTAAGTTTTTGTTTTAAAGAAAGCAAAGCTTGATCAGAAGGATGACCAAGCCTGTTATGCCAAGTGAGTTTAGAAACACAACAAAATGATGAGGAATTATTAACCTTAAGAGAATTACCTGAAGGTTCACTATTCATGTAATAGAGACCTCCAGACTCTCTACCATTCCCCACCATCACCTTTGAATGTAAACCCTGAATTTTTCAACCATGTTCATTAAAAATGACTTCACAATTACTGTCCTTACAAACTTTATGAACAGATAACAAATTTACATTAAAGTCAGGAACAGCAAAAACATCAAACAATGTTAAAGAATTAGTCATATTCATATTACCAATCTTTTCTATTTTAGCAGAAGTACCATTAGGATGACTAACAAGAAGATTCAATTGAGACACATCCACGGTGTCATGAAGAAGAGATTCAGAAGCAATCATATGTTGATTTGCCCCTGAATCTACAATCCATTTCTGATTATTAACAGAAGAACTAAAAGCTTGGAATAAGGAAGTACCTGCCATATTAGCACTAGCAGATGCTTCCTCATTAACCTGCTTATCATTTATAAGTTGCAAAAATTTGATATATTGTTCCTTGGTAAGCTGATGAAACTCAGACTCTCCAACAGAATCAGTAGAATTAGAAACACTAGAACTCCCAGAAGAAGTTGTAGCAGAGTTAACAGAAACAGATTTTTGACCATTAAAATCATTTTTCTTCTTAAAATCTTTTGGATATCCTATTATTTTGTAACACTTATCAATAGAATGACCTTTAACACCACAGTTTTTGCATTGAACAATTTGACTCTTATTTTTATTAAAACTGTTGGAGTTAAACTTATTATTAAATCTACTATTAAAAGCAGTAGACTGAGACTTAGATGAAGCTTGAGATGACAGAAGAGAACCCAAAGAACCATTTCTTTGGAGAGACTCTTCTCTAGACAATATAGAAAAAGCAGTTTTAACAGAAGGTAATGGTTCCATAAGTAAAATATGACTCTTAACCTGACTATATGAATCATCAAGACCACTAAGAAACTGCATAAGTTTCATGAGATTAGAGTGATCCTTTTGTTTAACAGCAGCTTCACATGTACATTCAGTGAGACTAGTAAGACCATCAAATTCTTTCCAAAGAGAGTCAAGCCTATTGAAATAGTCTGAAAGAGAAATTCCATTTTGTTTGAAATTATTTATTTGTTGATGAATATTAAAAACCACAGAACCATCTGACTTGTTATAAGTTTCAAACAGACTATTCCAAACATCCTCAGCAATGTCAAAATAGGCTTGACTCTGATAAATGGAATCAGAAACAGATGACAGGAGCCAAGAACAAACAACTGCATTGGCCCTATCCCACTTAATTTGTTTGGATTCATCAACACTTGATTTTTTACAAGTTCCATCTACAAAACCAAGTTTATTCCTAGCCTTAAGGGCTCTAGACATAGAACTTCTCCACAATCTAAAGTTCTCATTACCAGTTAGTTTTATTGTAATAATTGTTGTAACAGTATTATCAGAAGGATGGACAAAAAGAGGATCATCAAAATTAACTTGATCATCTTTTCCACTTCCACCCGGAGGATCAGAAGACCCAGCCATATGAAAAATTAATCACAAAACTTACTACAGAAATGAGATAACAAAAAAAAACAAGAAAAACAGATTCGAGTATTGACTTAAAGTCCAGATGGTCACCACGTTTGTCGGGGCCCAAGACAATCAATACCGAGTCAAGAAAATCATAAAGAACACACTATGAAAGCATATAAAAAGCAAACAGCAATAACTGGTGTACTCAAGACAACCAGAATCTCACAAACAAAATATGAAAAGAATAGAAGAGAACAAGAAATCCCTCACAGTGCTATAGTGACGATCTCTTTAATGAATCGACTCTACTTGTCCGTTCTCTACTTAGGGTTTATCGGTGATCAACTCCGACCCCTAGAGAGTTATTTCAGACAGATAGATTAATCGAATGAAGCAACACTGACGTTAGCAACACCGACGTTCAACACCAAGTATCCAGCAACTGATCCTGCAAGGATCCACAAAGAACTCACAGTACCAGGATTTTTTTTTTTTTTTTTTAAAAACTTTTCATTAAAAACACCGATCTAAAGATTTAATGAAAGAAAACTTCAGATCAAACAACAAAAAATGTAAAAGAGAAACAAAAGGTTAGAAACAACCTTTAACGATGACGTTCTGGAAAACAATCATCGATGAACACCAAAACGAAGAACACAAAGCCTACAGCTCTGATACCATGTCAAGAAAGTAAAAAACACCAACAATTCCCAACTTGAACAGTTTATTCACTATAAACCAGTTCGATCAAACATTTACTTACATCAGAAAACTCTCTACAAAATCACTCACACTCAACATCTATATGAATCTTAAGAAGACTTTTTACATAAAGATCTTCGTAGATTTTAAGTATGAATACACTGAGAAAAAACCTAGTTTCAGAGAGAAGAGAGAAAGACAGAACCACACACTAAAATATCTACTGAATACACTTATCTACACACACAGAGCACAATATATATCTCGGGTATACAGCTCCACAGAACTATCCACTAACCCGCGTGTAAACCCGGTAACCTGCACAAGATATACACAATACACCCAACACAAATACAAATATTCATAAAATACCCTGCATAAGAATTAATGACAAGTTTGATACATTGGATATCTATTTCAACAATTGGTCAATTTATTTAATGGCTCTTGATAATACATGAGATCACGTGAAATATCTATTGAATTATATGCATAATTGTAATTCACTCTAAGAAATCATTAAGCCGAGCATTGCAAGAATGTATGAGAAGGGAACCAATTATATTTTGTGGAATCTTGCTGAAATATCTATTGATCTCAAGGAAAGGAATGGCACAATGCGCATGGAATGTAATTGTTGATATTATCCATGTTTTTTTAACCTTATGTTATTTGTTGTTTCATTGTCGTTCAAATACGTGTAATTTATCTTGAATGGCTAATGTCAGTAGTTTTATGAAACAAAATTTAAAGTGTTAATATAAAAACATCAATCTTTGTAGAAGTTATTTATGTTAATAGTATTTAATTTGGATTTTATATGAAGACTGATATTTTTTATAATTATTTAGCAACTTCATTAAGATATTTTATCAAAAATATACATTTTATTCGGCACAAGATTGAACAAAATGTTAATATGGTCATTTTCATCATTTTGCACAGTCCTTCAAATGCATAATCAAACAGTCTAGTTTCAATAGAAACAGACTCAATCAAAGTTTCCGACTTAATCAACAAGTCTTGGAGGCGAACGGAATAAGGGGCTGTCGGATGCTTGGACCCCTCATCATTTTTCAATTTGCAGCAATATTATAGATAAAAGGAGTCACCGAGTAAACTTTTGCCTACATCTTGTGTGTGTGTGTATATATATATATATATATATATATATATATATATATATATATATATATATATATATATATATATATAAAGCTTGACCAAGTTACGAATAGTAAATTTTTGTTGACTTTCATTTTCCCACATCACTTTCCAAACTTTTACACTTTTAGTCCTTTAGTAAACTTTTGTTGACTTTCATTTTGCCACATCACTTTCCAAACTTTTATATTTTTAGTCCCTTATTAGATGCCCTCTAAAAATACGATCTTCCTATGACTTCTGGCTTTTTTTCACAATGTTTCCATAATCAACAAAAAAAAGAAAAAGACCCGGGACGAAGTCCGGGGTTTTTTACTAGTTTTATGTATATATATATATATATATATATATATATATATATATATATATATATATATATATATATATATATATATATATATATATAAAAAGAAAAGAAAGTAGTTAATAAAGGTGGTAAGAGAATTTTCTCAAATTGAGGCCCATGTTTCACTTTACTAGTTTACTTCTTTAATAACAAAGTCTCATCCTATATATTTTATTTTAAGGCTCTATAAATTACTTCAATATCCTTATAAATTGTAAAATTACACATATATCCATCTACAACATTAAAAATTACATCAATATCCAAAGTCATATTTTAATTAGAATTATATCAATTTTTTATTATTTTTTATCTAATATTTAAAACTATACATTAATTTACCAAAATGCCCTTTCCTTTTTCTTCAAATGGATTAAGCCCTCTTCTTTATTACTTCAATATATTTGTGTCAATTAGTTCAACATCCTCGTTAAGTTACCGTCTCCATTGTCATATATTACTAATTAAACATCTAATTCCGAACAGATTACAACAAAGCATAAACCGAGAAACCAATAATTAATCATCGTGGAGCAATCATAATGGTGAGGAGTGGTCTCTGTTGCATTGGTTTTCCGAAGAAGAATGGCAGGAATGGCGGTACTGAGATTTACCAGTTGTGGAATTCGGTAGAGGGCAATGGAGACGGTAACTTAATAGGGAGGTTGAATTGATCAACACAAATATATTGAAGTAATAAATAAGTGGGCTTAATCGATTGAAGAAAGAGGAAAGGGTATTTGGTAAACTAATATATATTTTTGAATATTTGATAAAATATTTAATAAAAATTTGATATAATCCTAATTAAAATATGATTTTAGATATTGATGTAACTTTTATAGTTTTAAATGGATATAAGTGTAATTTTAAAGTTTACAAGGATATTAGAGTAATATCTAAAGTTTGTAAGGATATGTATGAAATTTTCCCTATATTTTAATTGACTCTTTTGATTAATATCTCATTTATATCAATCTGTCACTAGCTATATTATTCCCGTTTATTTATAAACAATGTTTGTAAATCGACAATCATCAAGAGTTCAAACGTAGCTATTTTTAATTGTTAAGGAGATTTGTTTTCGATTAACAAATTATTTCCGGCTACACTACTATTTCAATTTTCTAATTAAGAAGGCAAATTTTAATTCTTATTTAACTAATAATTTAATTACAGTTTAGTAATTTGGTTTATTATAATAGGGTAAAATTAAAAAAAAAAAAAAAAAAAAAAAAAAAAAAAAAATCAACAACATAGATTCTTATTTGAATCGAATAGAAGATGTCTATGGGCCACGACTCCAATGTGAGGTTTTCACTTTTTTATTCTTAAAGCATGTCTATGGCCCACAATTGCAATGTGAGGTTTTCACTTTTTTATTCTTAAATGAAAAAACATCATAAATGGTCCATGTGGTTACCTAAAATCTGAAGTTTAGTCCCCGTGGTTTAAAAACCTCATAGATGGTCCCTGTGTTTTCAAAACTTTTGACGATTGGTCCTTATTGCTAACTCCGTTAACTTTTGTCCGTTAATTGAGGGGCATTTTCGTCATTTCACTACCACAATGACCATTTATGATGTTTTCTCTTTTGTTTTTAAAAAGAAAAAATTAAATATAATTATTTAATGTATAATCTCTCTCTCTCTCGTTGCGTTTTAAGCTGTCGTTTTTCATTCCTACGAGGAAAATCGATTGCTTGCTAATAATCAGAATCGAAAACCGAATGGTTCCTGATATGCTTGCTGAAAATCGAATTGCTACTGAAAATCGTTGCATTCAGTTCGTAAACCAATCACTAACATCGATGTTTCTAGATTATGTAATTCGATGTTTCTCTTTCTCCAAATCCCAACAAGAACAAGAACGTTAACATATTTCTTGCTTTCATCCACATATGTGTTTCCTCCACTTGTTGGGTTGAGTATTTGAAGACAGAGATGGGTCTATATACCTTCAGTTGATTCAAAATCCCTAAGATTAGGGTTGAAGAGTCGAGACCCTCGAGGGTATGATAGCACTAAATGGCATCACTTCACCTGCTTCTTTTCTTTGGATTCCATTTCGGCTTCTTCGGCCGAGACGTTCGAAGGGTTTTCTGATTTGAAGGTAAACCTTAAATTGATTCCCTTCCTTTGTTTGGCTTTCTATTACTCCTCCAATTTTTATGATGTATAAAACGAAGAGCATTCCTGTTTACTCCCCCAATCGATCATAAAGTTCAGATGAAGAAAAAACCCAAATTGTATCTCGATACTCAGATGAAGAAATAACCCAGCTTGTATATGTGTCAGTCGGCACCTCCAATTCTAGATTTTGCCATCGATTCTAGGCCTTTCAGATTTAGAGTTCATCAAATTTAAGCCTTCTTGCTTTAGGGTTCACCGAGTTTGCTTTAGAGTTCATCAAGTAATTAGATGGGTGATTCCTAAAACAACGGTAACACCTCCTCCTTTCTATTCCATCATCGGCAACAACTTTAACAAGAAATCTTCCTCCATCTAATATCTATTACTTCTGGATCTACACAGTGAACTCGCCGGAGAAGCATTGCTCTTCTGGAAAAGCGACTCCCAATTCCAACTCTCCTATCCCAGCCGATTCCGGAGAAGCATTTTGTAACGCCCGCAAATCCGGGCTAGTCAAATTAGAGGCAATAGGGGTCAAAAAACGACTTTTCGACAAAAGATTATTTAGAATAAATAATCTTAACCAAGTTGTGGAATATGTCACAAGGTTTCCGTACATATAAGGAACGCCGAAATCCGAGTTATAACGAAGAAGTTATGGCCCGTCGAAGTTTTACGGCAAAACCGGCACGACACCGGGAATCGTAAATAGTGAATTTACGATAGAGCGAGATTTAGCCTTAGCGATCTAAACGAAAGTCGTAGAATATGTTAAACTAAGAACATCGATAAAAAGAACGCCCAAATCTGACTTCGTATGAAGAAGTTATGATTTTTCGAAGTTTCGGACTAGCAGTGTACAGCCCGAAATTCGAATATTTGATCGAGCGGTTTTTAGCTGACACGACCTAAACGAGAATCGAAGATCTCATTGAGAGTAGCGTAACGAGAAAAAGATGGGCGAAAACGGATGTCGGATGAAGAAGTTATGAGGATTTAACGGACCAAATCGTGTCCCGGCCCGTTAATAATATAAAATTTAAAATCGAGCCAAAATTAGCCGACGAAGTCTAAACGAAAGTTTTAGAGTACGTTCCCACCTTCGCGTGGATATAAAGAACGTCGAAAACGGAGCTCGTATGCGAAAGTTATGAATTTTTAAAGTTTATAATTGAATTTGTGAAGGCTGATGAGGATTGATGACGTGGCACGTTGTGGGCCGTCGGATGATGATTCAGATCTCGCTTCGGATCATGCCACGAACCCTCGCATTACGCCCCGCGTACGAGGTTCGGTATGCCCTGCGTACCTTCGGTCTTATCCGGGTCCGTCCGAGTGCGAGCCAGCTGGAACGCGCCTGTCTACCTTATCTGAAGCTACGCCCCGCGTAGCGCTTCTGAACGCCCAACGTAGCGAGGCCCTCGCGGCTATAAAAGGAGGCCGAGGCTGCCCTCATTTTTCACACCAAAATCCTTTCTCTCTCTAATTTCTTTCTCTCTCTACAACCCCAAACCCCCCCTAAACCCTAGAAAAACCCCTTAGCACCCTAGGGAAGCCCCGAGGCTCCCGGAGTCCCGAGAAAAAGGAGTTTTTCGGTTTCGAAACGCTGCTCCAATTAAGTCCCGGTTTTCGATAAAATTCGCTGTAAGTGTGCTACGCTTACGCAATTTTTTATATAGCTTTCAAATAATTATAGGAATGTTATTAGGTCCTTAAAATAATTATTTGGGCTATTATTATGAGTTATATTGAGCGTTATTAACGCTTAATAATAGTCAGACTAATTAAATTGTCGCGGTTATCGTTAAACTAAACCCTAGTGGTATCGGTACTAGGTTTTATCGAAGGAATATCGTTTTGAGAGTATCGAAGCGCTGTCCGAGTGCTGAGTCACCACCTACTCAGGTGAGTGCATAGTTACTTTCAGCTTACACATAGATATGAAGTATTTTACGTGCTGTGTGTGTATATTATCTGTATACTTGCTATCTATATTGGAAGAACGTTTTATACATGTTTTCAGTGATTCAAACTGTATATGTATTTTATATCTACATAATGTGCTGGGTAAAACACGGGTAGATATAATAGTTGCTGTGTAACAAAATAAAATAATGAGAGGCCTCGTTATAGCTGTTCTTGATGATCTAGTCATCTAGCGGAGTATAGATGACGACCACGGACTATTCTAGACAGTCCAGTGGAACACTAGCAGGCTTGCAACCTGTAGGTGTTTATTCGAACTGTGTGTTTAACAAAACTGTGTGTTTATTCGAACTGTGTGTTTATTCGAACTGTGTGAACTGTGTGCTCACCAGGTATACTCCATCCCAATGATAGTCCTTTGACTAGGTCCCTTGTGTTAGATGTTTTAGGGACGTAATGTGAGGATAACGGGAATGGGTAATTGGGTTGATTGTTTGATGTTTAAAAATAATAATTATATTATTGTGGGTTGAAAACCCTATGTGCTCACCAGGTTTCCCAACCTGACCCACTCAGCTTATGTATATCACAGGTGTTGATATGAAGTGACATTACACTGAGAGATTTAAAGAGATATAGACCACTAGTGTAAATCATTGTAAGTTCTGTTTATGCTTATGTTTCTGTATTAACAATGACATCCCAAACGTTTTAAAATGGAATAAATACGTTTCTTCGAAAATGTTTTAATAACGTATTTACCATGTTTTTCTGGGAACAAATTCCGCAACATTTTTTATAAAATGAAGTACTCTGATTATTATAAAGCATAAACAAACTGGTCTTTTCTGGCCGTGATTTTGGGGATGTCACACATTTCATTTGCTTCCATTTAAAGGAGACTAGAGATGATTTTTGGGGGTTTATTGAGATTCTTTTGGTTTTGAGTAACCATTTTGTGAACCAGAGGGATAGGAGGAAGAGAGATTTGGAGGATGAATCGGAAGCCTCCTTATGGATCTATGAGTTTGTGTGTGTGTGGAGAGAGAGAGAGAGAGAGAGAGAGAGAGAGAGATTTTATATATTAAATAATTATATTTAGTTTTTTCTTTTTTTAAAAAAATAACTGAAAAGATCATAAATGGTCCATGTGGTGTGAAATGACGAAAATGCCCCTCAGTTAACGGACAAAAGTTAACGGAGTTAGCAATAAGGACCAATCATCAAAAGTTTTGAAAACACAGGGACCATCTATGAGGTTTTTAAACCACGGGGACTAAACTTCAGATTTTGGGTAACCACAGGGACCATTTATGATGTTTTTTCTTCTTAAATCATGTCTATGGCCAATTGCAATGTGAGGTTTTCACACTTTTTTTTTCTTAAATCATAGTTCCGCCATAGAAATCATTAGCAAAGTTCTTTATTTTAAACTATATAACGGTTGCCTGGACAGAATGGATTCCTCACAAGTAACAAATAAAATCTGTGAGTCTTTAGCGTATACCGTTATGTCTTGGTGCTAACTTCAACGTGAAGAAATTATTAAAGGATAATGACTTAGGAGGGTAATAACGTTTCCTGTTTGTCCATTTTAGGTCCCTAACGTATTTTTTGTGCGTATTACACCATTAAGGTTATTATAACCGTTTACAAATAGTCCTTTTAACAGGAAGAAGTCGATAAAAGGATTATTTATAAACGGTTATAACAACCTTAATGATGTAATATACACAAAAAATACGTTGGGGACCTAATATGGACAAACGGGAAACATTATTACCCTCCTAAGTCATTATCCCATGAAGATATAAACCCCTATAGTAAATTTTTACTTTTTAAATAAGAAACTTGAAGGTCTTGAGGTTGGTAGTTTGGATGTTTTTAACATCGGCCTTCTTTATAAATGGAAGTGGCGGTTTCTTAATGAGAAGGGAGCTCTTCGGGTTAAAATTGTCAAATTTTGTCATGGGGAAGGTGGTGGTTTTTCGGAAGATTCGAGAATAGGAATTTGAGGGGGTGTTTGGCAAAAGATTGTAGGATCCATTAATCACCTCCATGAGAATGGTTATATTCCTTCTAATTACATGTATAGAGTGGTGGGGGGTGAGACTCAAACGAGGTTCTAGAAGGATGTTTGGTGCTTGGATATTCCTCTTAGGGAGCGGTTCGGGAGGCTCTTTGCTTTGGCCTTTAATCAAGATGCTCGAGTAAGTGAATAATGGGATCCGGAGGGATGTAATTTTCATTGGCATCGGGGGATTAGAGGAGGGCCAATGAAAATTACATCCCTCCGGATCCCATTATTCACTTACTTGAGCATCTTGATTAAAGGCTAAAGCAAAGAGTCTCCCGAACCGCTCCCTAAGAGGAATATTCAAGCACCAAACATCCTTCTACAAGATAATCAAATTGGGTCGATTCAGCCCCTCCTCTAATCCCCCGACGCCAATGAAAATTACATCCCCCCGGATCCCATTATTCACTTACTCGAGCATCTTGATTAAAGGCCAAAGCAAAGAGCCTCCCGAACCGCTCCTTAAGAGGAATATCCAAGCACCAAACATCCTTCTAGAACCTCGTTTGAGTCTCATTCCCCACCACTCTATACATGTAATTAGAAGGAATACAACCATTCTCATGGAGGTGATTAATGGATCCTACAATATTTTGCCAAACACCCCCTCCAATTTCTATTCTCGAATCGTTCGAAAAACCACCACCTTCCCCATGACAAATTTGACAATTTTAACCCGAAGAGCTTCATTGTCATTAAGAAACCGTCACTTCCATTTATAAAGAAGGCCGAGGTTACAAACATCCAAACTACCAACCCCAAGACCTATAAGTTTCTTATTTAAAAAGTAAAAATTTATTATAGGGGTTTATAGTTTCATGGGATAATGACTTAGGAGGGTAATAATGTTTCTCGTTTGTCCATATTAAGTCCCCAACGTATTTTTTGTATATATTACACCATTAAGGTTGTTATAACCATTTATAAATAATCATTTTACCGGCTTCTTCCTGTTAAAAGGACTATTTGTAAACGGTTACAATAACATTAATGGTGTAATACGCACAAAAAATACGTTAGGGACCTAAAATGGACAAAAAGAAAACGTTATTATCCTCCTAAGTCATTATCCCAATTATTAAAGGACGACAATTATTTGTTTTGAAGCTTTTAGTTACCTCCTTTTCATATATTTTTTTTAGTTTCATGTAGTGGCAGGAATTATTTATAACAGAATTCACATGGCTTTGGTACAAAAAGTCCAAAAGACTTTCATGTGACCTTGGGTCCTACTAGCTTGACACTCTTTAAATCCCAAATTATGTTTATTGTATTAAAAGATCTTGATTTTTTTTATCAATCTTTAACATAAATATTATGTTTTCTCTAACATAAAACAATAATTAAAATTTTTAGTCTATGATGATATATTCATAATGTTATTCGCACTAGATATTTGTTTACCATTAGAACATCAAAAGTCCTAAAATTCCATCACTATTACGTTTTCAATATTAAAAAAAAATGTTTTCAATAGTTGGTTTTAAGTTCATCCGTAATAAAACTTTCATGCTGTCATGCACATCATGGGCATCACTCATGCTAACATCAATATGCAACTCAGGCATACTTGTGAAGAAAAAGAGTTCATCATTATATATAATGGACCACGAAATAAATCGGATTATATGTTGATACATAATTAAATCAAAAACTTTATATACGTTACCTCATCAAACCGGGTTCTTGTTTTTCAAATACCGAAGCAGTCATTCTACCATCTCTACTCTAACAGACTTAAGGGCATAGCCATGTCTGTGAACATCCACCTTTTTTTTATCCTATTTCAATAGGGTTCGTAGTACCACTAGACCATATTATTGTAGCATCTTCAAACATATAATTTCTTTTGTACATTATGATGTATCACAAGCTCAAAAAAACGAAAAATAGGCTCAAACTTATAACAACCTAAAACTAAAATCATATCAGGTAATGGTTAATTAATGCAAGAGCATTACTTGTAAAATGTGCAACATCACTGATCTGGATCCGAACCGAACTTTGGACCGGGCCCCCGATTTCCTGACCGGAAAACCCATCCATACAAGTATTCTCGTCGGTTAGGG
This sequence comes from Lactuca sativa, assembly GCF_002870075.4. Taxonomy (NCBI): domain Eukaryota; kingdom Viridiplantae; phylum Streptophyta; class Magnoliopsida; order Asterales; family Asteraceae; genus Lactuca; species Lactuca sativa. Next base: position 12,940,112 of record NC_056630.2, on the reverse strand, counting down.
CTGAGCTAATCCATGTCTGAACATTGCTCATGTGCAAGAGGAACTCCCGACCTTTGAACCGATCCACGCTATTGAGTTCACGGATTGAATTTCTGACCCGGTCCAAACTGTCATTAACTTCCTCCAAGCAATCTCCCACAGCGGAACGCTCACGGGAGTTCAACCATTTGGATTCCGTCAGCTTCTGGAGGAAAGATTGGGCCGATTCAGACTGGTTTAGGGTTACGTTCAACGCAAACCGAGCCAACTCAGCCGGGTTGTGTTTGATAGTTTCTGCGTAGGGAGAAAGAGACTGGACGCATAAACGAGGGTAGGTGGTGGCTGTGCAAGAAGAAGTAATGTAGTCGGCGGTGATAGTTCCGGCGAGGAAGAGGACAGCGAGAATGAAAAGTGTGAGTGTGAGGTTTGCCATGTTTGGTGGGGGTGAAGATGGGAGAGGGTGTATTTATAGGAGTATATATTCTCTTTATAGTTGAACCGTTTGCGGTTAAATGGTATGATTGTATTTCATTTAATAGTTATTCTATAATATTTTTCATAAAATATAAAAATCTATTTCTAGAGTCAAATTTTATTTTTATGGAGCGAAAAATGTATAAAAACAATTAAAATAGTTATCAGGCGATACATTAAATATGAGATAATCACAAAAAGTTATATTGTGTTGCCACGCATTTTACCAAACTTCATGTTTTTTGTTTTGTTTTTGACAAAAAAAAAAAAATTGTTTAAGATCTACGTGAACAAAAAAATTACAACCAAAATGCAATTGGTGCCATAGTTCTTTGAACTTCTTCCCTTTTATTAAAACCCTAACACAACTCAAGTACACTTATTTAACTATATTTGTAATTGTTTTTTTTTATTTTTCAATTAATCATGATGGTTCAAAAGCCCGTTTAAAACATCTATATCGGTCTTGCAAATGAAATTGCAAACCACTTTCAAATGACATGACATGTCCACGTATGATTAGTCTTGCCAATATTAAAAGCCTTTCAAATGGTAAGTGAGCATTTTATGTTATCAACTTGTAACATAATAATATATTACTCTATAGTTTATATTTATTTAATAAATAATATACCATAATAATTAACTTTATATGGTAAGTGGGGCCATTTTTGAAATAGAATAATCTTGTAAACATTGAAAGGTTTTCACCGTTGTGGATTGTCTTATATTTTTCAAGAATCATGGCCTATGACTACCCAACCCTTTAGGTCTTATGTGCCTAGAGATTCAAAAACCGAATATATTAATTTGATCACGAGTGGTTTGGATTTTTGCAAAGTGGGTAAACCGTTTTTCAGGCTCACATATATGATCCTATTATATAACCGGAAACGATTCGTAATAAAATTGGATAAAATTAAAAAGTCATTCTATTAGGCAACTTTTGAAGCATTTAGTGTTATAATTTTACAAAACTAGCATGGTAGGTTGGAAAGGGGTCAAAAAAAGATTTTGGTATTTTTTTATTTTCACTTGGTGTTTCTCGACCATCCGGATGGTTTAAGGACACCTAGGAAGGAAGCCTCAAAATTCTTGTATCAATAATTTCAAAAAGTGATGAATCAAAACAACATTTTCTACTACATTAAACATCGGATTTTGTATAGGTTTTGAACGGATTTTGATCACCGTATTAGTAGCAGGTTTTGGACTAGTTTTTATCAAAATATCCGATTATTATTTTGCAATGAAATATAGACATAAATCATAATATGCTGATCATACATGATATAACTCTTTACTCCATCCATTAAACTATATCCTGGTAACTTGCTCCGTTAATACATTATTTGTTTTTGAGGAAAACAAAGCTTTGGTTTACTTTTTTTTGCCCTATTAAAAAAAAAGGAAAGGAAAGGATCCCAGAGAAAACCAAAAGTTGAGATTTATTTATTTGGTACTGAACTAATTAAAAAAAAGAAAGAAAGAATGTGTACAAGAGAAGATGGTTTAATTTAAAAGAAAATTAGGGAGGATACAATTTAGGATTTTTCTACTAGTTGAATCAAAGGGGTTAATTCGTATGAATGAATGAATGAATGATGTAGAAAATTATTAATTCCTATGATCTCATAATTAAGTTATTGTGATCGTTTTGACTCTTGAGAGGTGGTGGAACTGGAATATATGCAAGAAATGGAATATGAATGAAGAACAAGTAAAGCATTCAGCCCAGGAATTAAGCAGGTAGCAGCAGCAGCAGCTAAATGGAAGCAGTGTATGATATGATATGATTGATTAGGTAGGTTGTCATGGTACTGCTGGTTTATTAGAACTGTCTATCGAGTCTTGAGCACTCTTTACAAGCATGTCGTAATTGATAGAAGCCAGCTGAGACAGGTTCTGATCGATCATACAAAAAACAAAAATTAAATTAATATGTGTTTTGACTTTGTATTGTATATATAGAAAAAGTGTAGGTTATCTCACAGTCATACCTTAAATGAGAAATTACTGAATGAGTAATTCACGTTGAGAGTTGAAGCACCAAATTCCGCCAGGTTACCACATTCATCACCCTGCTTAATCAAACAACCAAATCATCAAAAGGAAGAAACCAATACATTATACAGACTGTGTGTGTGTGTATGTGTACATATTAGTATTAATTACCTCTTCCTCTAGCATATTGCCGAAAGAGCTATCACCACATGTGCTGCCTGTATCAGACATATCATCAAAGTCGCTGCCTCCATCAACATGCTCATCTTCTGGATTCCAAATATACCGGCTCATGAAATAACTTGTGTCCAGAGTCTCAGCAGATGGTATGAATGTCGCCTGAAAAGCTTCTCTTATAATTTATGTTTTTTTATTTTTAAGAAAGAAAAAAAAATAGATGAAATTACCTTCTGCCTTGCAAGTGTGTCCCAGTGGATATTCTTAAAGAAATGGTGCGTCTTTACCTGTTTGTTTATCATAAATAAACAAATCACGCACATTATTTATCAATTAACTTCCTACCTGATAACTCTTTGCCTTTTCTTTTTTGATTGTTTGTTACGTATGTATTTAATAATGGAGAGAGAAAATGTTACCTGTACAGCCCCTATGGCACCAAGGCGTTGAGCTGGATTTTCAGTCAGCAACCTGAAATAAACATAATTATGTATCATGTATGAATATGTGATGATTGAATTGATTGATAAACAACTAGAAACTTACTTATTAATCAGATCATATGCTTCATAGCTCATCTCCTCAGGGATCTTGGGCCATGGTATATCTCTGTTCATAATGTTGGCAAAAACTTGCTGCACCCCAACCCAATTCAAAAAATGACAAGATGAGTAAAGTAGGTTTTTATGCAATGCGATCTACCCTCCCTCCTCAACAAAGCATCAGAAGAAGATTTTTGATTTTACCTGTGGAGATTCTGCATTGAACGGAGGTATCCCTACAAGTAGCTCAAAAAGAATAACACCAACAGACCACCAATCAGCTGTTGCACCTACAACAAACCAAACCAAACCAAAGGAATTAAGTGTTATATATTAAAAGCAATAAGCAGAAAGACGTTTGAAAAATAAAATAAATCTCCAACCATGTCCCACGCCTAGAAGTATCTCAGGAGCCAGATAGTCAGGAGTCCCAACAACCGACTGTTTTTGACGTTCTCTTCCTGGTGTAGCAGCAACATCATTTTCCCCATAAATAGAGGTCCTGTTTTCTGATACCCCCCCTGATAAGTCCTCTGTACTGTTGATCAGACCTACCTTCGATAGCCCAAAATCTGACAGCTGTAACAAATAATCATTTTATAAGTAATTCATTTTTTTTTAATATATATATAGAAAAAAAAAAGATGTTTACCTTGATATGGCCATCTGGACCAATCAACAAATTGTCTGGCTTCAGGTCTCGGTGAATGATATTCAAAGAATGTAAATACTCCAGTGCAAGAACCTGAAAATAATCAAAAAAAAAAAAATCATTACTTCCATTTCGATACCAATATGAATGAAGATCTACTTACTGTTTACCCATAAGAGTAGAAAACAAAGTACATTTGTTATACCAGAAAAGAAAGGGAAAAAACTTACAAGTTCTGCAATATAGACACGTGCCATGTCCTCTTCTAAACAGCCTAGAGTTCTCAGCAAAGAGAAAAGATCTCCTCCATTTAAAAACTCCATTACCAGATATAGATTTTCTTTGCATGTGAATGAGTAGAAAAACCGAACCTAAGTCAAAACAACTTAATTAATGAAGTCAAGTTACACAAACACAGTCGTTGAACAAAAATACTTTTTTTTATTTTCTTCTCACCACAAAAGGATTTCGAACTGATATCAGTATATCACGTTCAGCCAAAATACTTTCAACCGCATTTTTACGAATCATATCAGCCTTCTTCAAAACCTGCAATACTTTTTCCAAAATAACTTCTTTTAGTAAGTAAACACTGACTAAGGGAGGGACTCTGCTTCTTTTTTGGACATAATGAGTTAAGCACTTATAGTTGTTTCTTTTTTTTTTTACTTAATTATCTGGACAGAATTTACTTCAGCCCTTACCTTTATGGCAAATACATCCCCAGTTGCCCTTTTTTTGGCTAGAAAAACTCGTCCAAATGCACCCCTGCTGATTGGTTTTATAATTTCAAAATCTTCAATTGATGTCCTATCTTTAGAGAATGTATTCACAGGGCTGGCACGTAGACTACTACGAGCTGTCTCATCTTCTACTGAACTATCTTCATTCGCCAAGTTACTTGATGATTCTATCTTATCATCCTCTATCTGCCCACAAAGAACTACATACTTCTCCCTGTATTTTTTGAACAAAAATAAAACTTGAGTAATAGTTTTTTATTATATAGAATAAATAAGTATTATGATTGGTTGGTTGGTTAGTTCACTCACTGTAATAGTTTCTCTATACGTCTACCGAATGTTTCGACAACAAGGGCATCCACCTTTCTGTCCTGGATAGCATATTTGAGGTCTGTTAAACGATCAAGCATGATCTCCAGGGCACTGTAGTCATTAGTGTTGATACTGGCCACGGATCGAGAAATTTCCAGTAGCTTATTTATCTGTCATTTCATGGATGTCATTAACTCCAATAATGTCAAAACAATATCAATATGGAAATTGGTGCAGGAAGAAAGCAAGTGGTGATGTTTCATGTGAGACTAATTACTAATTACACTACCTGCTGCCAGTTTTCATGCTCAGATGTCTTCCTTTCACTCAAGAACACCTCAATCTGGCTGGCTCTCGGTGTTAGTAAAGGTGATCTAGGAGTCAAGCTTCCACCTGATGAGGCTTTGTAACATGATGATGTGACAGGTGTCAAGTTTCCACGTGTTTCACTATTCATGTCTGGTAAACTTTGCAGGTTGTCCATCACATAAGGGGCATCAACTCCATGGACACATTCGAGGATCTCTTCAGAGCATCGACAAGACAAACGGTGAGTTTTCGGTGATGATTCATCAGAATCTTCTGGTGTACTGGATAAAGATACTCTCCCAACATCTGGACATCCAACAGCAATATCTGCACTTTTGGGTGTGCATGAATCAATGATCCTTTCCAGAGTTTCTGAAACTCTACAGAGTCTTTCATTGACTGTTAAACCTTTTAAGTCACATCTATCTGCAATGGTGCATATTCTAGAATGTTCTTCCACATGTACAGTGGGTATTTCAACTTCACATATACGACAAATCAATGAACTCTCGTAAGCTGCATGATGTTGACTTACAGAAACCCCGGATGACACTCTTGTTAGATTTGATGGTGTCTCCAGGTTCTCAGGAGGGCAGATTGGTATTTCAATATTCAAAACATGGTCATCTTTAGGTTCTAATTGGTCAGAGGCTTCTTTTGTTGGGGTGTCAATCTCATCTAGGTCTTTCAGATTCTTTATGGATGGAAATTTCTTCCAAGATGACATTCTGTAGCTACTCGCGGATGAAGCAACACTTTTTGCAGTATCAACCTCCACATTGTCAATTTCTCCATCTAAAATCATTTTTGCTTTAATTTGTTCCTCATTCTCTTCATGGGCATTTTTGGTCATTTGTGTTTCGGTGACTTCGGGTTCTTCTAATGAGCTACTGAAGTTTTGGTATGTAGACTCTATAACTTTTTGATAGACACCAAGATCGCTTAGCTGGTGAAGACCTAAAATGTGGTGGCCTTCTTCATAACCACACTCTTTATGGAACTGAACAAGCCGAGTGCATCGTGTAAGTATAAATAGAAGACGGGTATGCACTTGTTTGAGGATACCAGTGGATAAATCTTGGCGCCTATCATCTAAGATCTGAACAATGCTTTCACATTTCAGCCAAAATTCATTGGATGTCATTTTTGCACACTTTCTTGCTATAATTAACAGGTCCTCCAAATTTTCTTGCCATTCGGGGTGAGATACTGATGTTTCTTCAAGAATGCCAACCAGATCTCCAGCAAAGATTCCTAGATCAGCATTGACTTCTTCCTTTAACTTATCAAACTTTCCCCTGAGCATCACCAGAATCTCCTGAACTTGATATATATTGCAATGGCAAGGAGCAAACAGGTTAAGGATGAACTAATTAATGTGAGCATCAGAAGAACATCAACTATGAGAACAAGGAAATACCTCCACACGCCCAAATCCACGAGATTTCCAGAAAGGTAGAGGCCTTACTCCTTTGGCACTGAGCTCGTGAGAGAAACTTTTGATATCTGCAACTCTCTTCTTACGACCACTTGTAGCACGCAATATGGCCTGGAATCTTGGAGATTGCAGCTCCTTGGAAAGAGATGCATTACCCTGCAACCACTCACAATATGAGCCACATATTAAGATGAGACATGGGCAAATCAAGCCTATCAGCCTCAGCAATAACCTATCTAGTATAAAGTAGATTACCTCCAGTCCACCAATGGCTGGTGGAAGGACTCGTAATGATTTAGATTGACTCCATGATACCTTCTTGCCTAGCAAAGACAAATATCACTGAAAATGTCAAAATAGAAGATCAAACTTCAACACTCCGCTCAAATGTTTACCAATTTAAATACTTATATGGAAGCTTGAAATAGTAGATGGAGGACCCAAATATTATATCTAGTTTTGATATTAACTTTGGATTATTTGTTAGCTAACACTCAAATAATTCTAGATTGTAGTTAATTCTACTATCTGCATTAGGCTATAGCAGGACTATTACTCTAAGAACTAACAAATCTAATAATCTCTGTCATGGATAAGTATATTTAGGGCATTATATTAGTCCTTTTTTCTAAACTACATACGGGTACTATGTCCAAATCCCCAACTCAAAATGAACAACAATCTCGTATATTAACCGGAGAGCAAAGGATTACGTAACCTGGATCAGTGATTCTAGGAAATTGTTTTGTGTGCACTTCACGGGGAGGAGGAGTTGAAGTCTTATCTTTATTACTAATACCCAATTTTGAGGGGGTAGCAGACGGAGAAACGACCCTAAGAGGCGAAGGAACAGAACAAGTGCGAATGTGGTTTAGGCCAAGGGAGGAAGCATGGAGTATGTAATCCTCCTCCAACTGACGATCGTAATTCACATCATCTTTGCTATCACCGTCACCGTCACCGTCACCGTCACCGTCGTCACTGCACTCTCCTTCGTTGTTTTCCGCCATTGCAGCCATGCTCTGGCTCTGACGGATCGGGATCGGAGGTATTTTCCTCAATTTAACGATTGAATGGGAGGTTTGACAATTCTGATGAAGGTTTCTATAGACATGATCGATGGAATTGTATGCGGTTTGTTCGGATTCTGACGAAGGTGGTGGAATTGACATTAGAGATAATGTTGTTTGTTCACGGCATTTTCCGAGTGTGATCTCTAGTATTTTATACAGAGAAACATAAGGGATCGAAGATGATGATTTCTAGGTTTTTCAGAGTAGAATTTGGATCACAATTTTGTTCATTTCGTCGGGGAAGAACACGGAGAGGTATTCGCGCGAAAGGAAGAATGAACAGACTAAATAAATTGTGCATGAAGTTATGAATAAAAAAATCAAACTAAATAAATTGTTGAATATAAATATTAAGACATATCAATTAGAATAAATGCATAAAATTTACGTAATTTAGATCAATTTCATTTTAGATATATTCTTTTACTGCACAATAATTACATATTTTAATGGTCATCCATTTCGAGCAACTAGTTTTCATTATTTCATGCAAATTAAAACATATGCTAAGGTTTGATTATTGTCATGTTCAAAATGGTTAATGTCATTAAATAGTACTTGACTTTTTAACAAAAAGTATCTTAAAACCAAATGCTTTTTCTGACAATGAACTTATACAACTACCCAAAGTAAAGGTTTACAACATAGTGTATTTATACAAGAAACAAAACCTCTCTATTTGTAACATTGGACTATTCTAGCTAAACCATAGTCTATGATAAACACCCTTATCTTTGACCATCATAGTTTAATGTCAAGCCTAATCCATCATTCCATTGCTAAACAAATAGTGTCTATGTTTATGTTAAACACCCTTATCTTTTACTATTAATTATAGTTTAATGTCAAGCCTAATCCATGACTAAACAAATAAGTGTCTATGTTTATGTTAAACACCCTTATCTTTGACTATTAATTACTACTATAGTTTAATATCAAGCCTAAATGCCTAATCCATGGCTAAACAAATAGTCCAACGGGGCAAATCTATCCTAAATGTCCTTTTTTGTGTCATTTGATCCAATTTAATATGATCATTACAAAAGTTTATATGGCATTTAAAGTTTGGGAAAATGACATTGTAGAACAATTAAATTTTGGTTCCGTCTCGAATTGATCCTTAATGTATTTTTTTGCGCAATAGGTTACTGAAGTTTCATTTTACCTATTAAATAAGGGAAGTATGCAATTCAATTTCGGTTTCACTTGTTACATTTATCCTAGGTGGTTTTTTTATTTTTTATTTTTCTTTTTCTTTTAAAAGTCAAGTACAAGTATATGTGGCTATTTTTCATCTTGCTTTTCTTCAGATGTTCACCTTCATTGTTGTCGTACTCAAATGTTCACCTCTCGTCATGGCTATGGGTGGTGGGGTTTTCATCAAAGAGCAACTTTCACAAATAACTATACAACAACGACATCATAAGCAACAAAACAATTGGGGTTGTCATGGTTATGTCGACTCTAGTGTTGGTTCCGGGTTCTCCGATGAACACTCTGATCCATTTTCATCGTATCACACAAGATAGAATCAAGTTACAAATCGACACGTCTTCTTCACCGGTCTTAGCACTAACAGTAGTCATTTGTGGAGGAGCCACCGGTAGTCATCTCTGGCGTCTTTCTTGGCAATAATATCTGATAATCATCTCCGGTGTCTCCTTCACCAACCATCGCAGTGTCGGCTTCAAGGGTTCATGGTGTCTAAGATCGAGTTCATGGCATCTGAAATCAATTTCCTTCAAGTCTAGTTCTTGATATGTTTGCTTTTTCAAGTTTCTTGATCATCTGGTTTTTGTGTTTAGAGTTCTAGGGTTCGATTATATTGATTTCAAGATTCGATTTCGAGTTTTACAGAAATAAAGTTTTGGGGATTTTTTAAAAAAGTTATCAGTTGTGCTAGTGGGATTTCATCACCGTCGATTTCTAGTGCCCCTATGGTGGCAACAGGTGTTCGTGGTTGGATGAGGGTTTAGGTCCCGGTAAGTGGGAGTGATGGGTGGGAGGCTGTTGTTGCTCATGTACCTCAAATTGAAGGTGTAGCTACAACGATATTGGGAATGAGACAAAATAGTTCTTTTTTGTTTTATTTTTCTTTTGATCTTGTTTAAACTAAGTATTTTGAGCCTAGTATTATGATATCTGAATATTTTTAATGTTAAAAGAAATGAAATTTTGTGTGTTTAAAGTGGATTAGAGGAAGATAAATGGTGGTGTTGGGAGGTGGAAGGTGGTTGTGATGGTGGGGGTGGGATGGACGGTGGTGAGGGTGGGGTGGAAGAAACTGGAAAGGTGGGTTAAACATAAACATCCACCCACGCACCTTTTGGGTATGTTTTGTTGACTAATATGTCATGTGGTGTGCCATATCATCTTTGTTACCGGCTTTCCGCTTCATACTATGTAAACTGGTATAATTAACACGTAAAATGATACTTTAAGGTTCTATATATTCTTTCTATGTGGGACCTTGTCCCAATGATAAAAGCAAAGTTCCATCAATACTCCATATTTTCTCTTCGATGATCAACAATGCTTCACATTTGAATATGAAAATAAGAGAACTTTGATATTCAAATCATGAAGGTTGTATATGATATGCATATGAAAAAAGGTGTTGTAAAACATGAATCTTTCATAATGAAGACTCTTTAGATCTATTTTGTGGGTAATAACTAAAGTCTTGAACTATCCACCTTTGTAGTAAAACAAGACAAGAAATATCATGCATATCATATATAAACATAGGTTGATTCTTAACATTGTGTTCATTTAGGTCGTGAACAATACTTTCTTCATTAGATTTTTAGAGAGCTTAGTCATATCATCTCTCAAAGATGTGACCTCGCATTTTGATATAAATCACACGAGCGAACATAATTTTGTATTTGTGCTTCTTTGAGTCTTCCCCTACTACTTATCATATTTGTAACGTCCCAAAAACCATGATAAAAAAATTTTCATTTTCAAAAGACATTTTCATGAAATCCATATCATAATCAAACATTGTCTTCAAGAAAAAAACCATAGAAATCATAGTATCAAATCATCTCTCAAAACATAAATCAGCAGAAGGATATGTATGATCACACCTTCGCCTTGCCCCGATCATCTAAAGTACCTGAAAACATTTAAATCCACAATTGCAAGCCAAGAACTTAGTGAGTTCCCCTAAAATATCTCACACAATAATACATATGCAATGCATGCACACCAGGCCTACAACACAAGGTTGGACCGCCTCCTAAGCTGACAACATAAGTTGGACCACTCCCGAACCTACAACATATAGTTAGACTGCTCCCGAGTTTATTGGCCTACAGCACTATAACATCTTAATATTGAGGTATTGTGACATCCCCAAATCACGGCCATAAAAAACCGATTTTTTTATGCTTTGTTTAAAAATCAGAGTAACATTTTAAATAAAAGTGTTGCGGAATTGTCCCAAAACAAAATATGATAAAGATTTATCAAAAGCATTTCCATAGAAATGTATTTCATTAAAAGACTTGGGATGTCATGTTCATACAGATCAAAAGCATAAACAGTACAATATAAGCCTTACTACATTATTTCATATCTACAGGCCTATATCCGTAATCCCTCGTCCAAACATCATATCTATGCTCAAGCGCCACTACCTGTAATACATAAAACTGAGTGGGTCAGGCTTGGGAGCCTGGTGAGCACATAGGGTTTTCAACCCACAATAAATAAGTTTATTAATTTCATCAATCAACAATAAACCGACCACCCGTTCCCGTTATCCTCACTTTACGTCCCTAAACACCTATCATAAGGGACCTAGCCTAAGGATCATCATCGGGATGGACACTACTGCTAAGGGGATTCCTTAGCAATAAATGCCCTAAAGGCAACCATGTGGGGGGATGGAGTACACCGGTGAACACATCGTTCACAAACACCTACAGGTTGCGAGCCTGCTAGCATTCCACTGGACTGTCTAGAAGATCTGTGGTCGTCATCCATACTCCGCTAGATGACAGAATCAACAACATCAACATCGAGGCCTCTCATCATTTTATCACACATCACCTATTACATCTACCCATGTTTCACCCCAACATTTTCATACATATAAAATACATATACAGTTTAAATCATTGAAAACATGTATAAAAACGTTCATCCAGCATAGATAGCAAGTATTCAGATAATATGCACACCTAGCACGTAATTTATATAAAATACTTCATGTCCATGTGTAAGCTGAAAGTAACTATGCACTCACCTGAAAGGTGGTGATTCAGCACTCGGACAACGCTTCGATACTCTTAAAACAATTTCCCTTTGATAAAACCTAGTATCAATACCACTAGGGTTTAGTCTAACGATAACCGCGACAAATTAATAGTCTAACTATTATTATTATTATATAAGCGTTAATAACACTCAATATAACTCATAATAATAGCCCAAATAATTATTTTAAGGACCTAATAACATTCCTATAATTATTTGAAAGCTATATTAAAAATTGCGTAAGCGTAGCTCACTTACAACGAATTTTATCGAAAACCGGAACTTAATTGGAGCAGCGCTTCGAAACCGAAATACTCCTTTTTCTCGGGACTCCGGGAGCCTCGGGGCTTCCCTCGGGAGCTAGGGGGTTTATCTAGGGTTTAGGGGTGGTTTGGGGTAGGACTCTTCACTATTCGGATAAAACTGAATTATCCAATTGGACAATTTAGATTAGACTATTTGGTTTGGATATTCGGATTTTTGGATTGGTTTTCAACAAAACCGAATTATTATTTTGGATTTCGGATTGATTTTGGTTTATAAAATCAGAACCGAATAGTCCAAAAAAACCGAATAAACATCTATAATTTATCTATTTATAATATATATCTATAGTTAATTACTAATTTTGTAATTTATTTTTTCAAATAGGCTCAAAACGTTTCACCCGATAAAAAAAACATTAATATGTATTTTCTTTCAAAAGTTTTATGTCTATAAAATATTTAACTATAATATATCTTCTTATTATTTGTTTATAAATTTGAAATCACAACTAAATAATATGTTTTTGCTTCTTGTGTAAAATTGGGTAATATTATAATTTTATGTTGTTTTAAAAAGTTTCGGTTTTTGTAAACCGAATTATAAAAACCGATCCAACTGAATTATAATTGGTTCAGATTGGATCGGATTTGAATTTAGTTTGGACTATTCGGATCCATGTTTTGAAAACCGAAATCAATTTGGATTCACTTGATTGGATCGGATCAAACCGATCCATCCAAACGAACACCCCTAGTTTGGGGTCTTAGAGAGAGAAAGAAACTAGAGAAAGAATGGAATTTGGAGTGAAAAATGAGTGAAAAGCTCGGACCCTTAGCATGCCTTTTTATAGGCGCCTGATCTCGGAATTACGCTGGGCGTACTGAGGGTACGTTGGGCGTACTCCTCGGATAAGACTTTCAGCTGGCTTCGCACGTGGACCGACCTCGGAGTGGATAAGAAGCGAGGGTACGCGGGGCGTACAGACTTAAGACGTTGGGCGTAATGCGAGGCGACGTGTCATCATCCGAAGCGAGGACCGTGGGCCGCAAGCGACGGCTGTGATCTTGCCACATCATCGATCCATGCATTAGCTTCGCAAATTCACTTTCCAACTTCTAAAAATCATAACTTTCACATACAAGCTCCGTTTTTGACGTTCTTTATATCTACGCGAAGGTGAGAACGTACTCTACAACTTTTATTTAGACTCCGTCAGCTAATTTTGACTCGGTTTTAAATTTTATTTTATTAACAGGCTGGGACAGGATTGGTCCGTTAAATTCTCATAACTTATTCATCCGACGTCCGTTTTCGCCCATCTTTTTCTCGTTACGCTACTCTTGACGAGATCTTTGATTCACGTTGAGGTCATGTTGGCTAAAAACCGCTCGTTCTAATATTCGAATTTCGGGTTGTACATTGCTAATCCGAAACTTCGAAAAATCATAACTTTTTCATACGAAGTCAGATTTGGGTGTTCTTTTTATCGATGTTCTTAGTTTAACATATTCTACGACTTTCGTTTAGATCGCTAAGGCTAAATCTCGCTCTATCGTAAATTCACTATTTACGCTTCCCGGTATCGTGCCGGTTCTGTCGCGAAACTTCGACGGGTCATAACTTCTTCGTTATAACTCGGATTTCGGCGTTTCTTATATCCCCGGAATCCTTGTTTCGACCACTACAACTTTATGTAGAGATATCGGGCTTATCTCAAACGTTAATTTTGACTCTTATTTTTATTATTTATTAATTATACATTTATAATTAAATAATAAGCACATAAATACACATAATTCACATAATACTCAAATATTTCATCTTTATTACTTCAAAAAGAGTTACAATAGTTGACCTAGACTATTACATTGACAAATATGTTTAGCCTTGAAACCCGGGCATTACAGGTATTTTCATTTTAAACCCTAAGTATGATAAGTAATTTCATTTTTTACCTTGGATGAGAATTAATTGCAAAATTGGACTAAATGGCATTTTTGTAAATTTTGGGGTCACCTTGCGTACGCTAAGCGTTCCCCCCATGTACGTTGGGCATACGTTCCACAACCCTAAGCATCCTTAAGTCCTCAAGTTACCTTCTTTCATCAGCCTTCAACCTACTTTCGTCCCCAAGTAAACCCTAATCCATTTTAGAGAATTCTTGAGCATTTTGTGTGTGTTTTGGTAACCTTGAAGAGAGAGGAAGAAGAGAATATCATCTTGGAGAAGTTGGACTCTTTGGATCTAGAATAGCAACGTCATTTGGCATCATTTTGAGGCAAAAAGCTTTGAACTTGATTAAGAGTTGTTTAGATCTTGTTTAGTTATGAAATGGTGTTCTTTTGGTCCCATAAGCTTGTTGTTATGAGTATGGGTTACTCTAATCCATATAAGTTGTCATTTCAGACGTTTTGAAACATCTAGAGGCATAAAAATATAATCTTAATTGTTAGATTCCTTCTATGCATGAGTTACAAGGTCTTAATTGGTTAAGTAGTTGGGGTTTTTGTGTTTGGGCGCTTAATGGCCATGCAAGGCCATAAAGTTGGAAACTTTATGGTCAAGGACATTAGTTTAGGGATAGATATAAAATTTGGACAAAAGAGCTTAAGGAATAAGCTCTTAGTGAAATGTTTGAGTAAAGGCAGCATACGTTGGGCGTAACCCACGTACGACGGGCGTACTAAGTCAACCAGCCCGTAATCAGTTAGTACTCGTGTACGTTGGGCATACTTAGTTGTGTTGACTGGGTTTGACTTTGACCAAAATTTGACTAAGCTTGACCTAAGGGTATTTTGGGTGTCACACCCCAAAACCTAAACGGCGGAAACGTTCCAGGGCGGAGGACGTCATGTATAGTATCACAACAATGCATAATAGTAAACAAGCAACAACATCATCCATTACATTAATAATGTATATTTAATACAAGTGTGTTCTGTATAGTTTATAAGACACCAAAAATATGAATCAAAATAAGAGGTGAGTCTTGAACGTGCTCTATCTTCTCAAAAACCTGGCATCGGTACCTGTTTACTGATGACCTAAGAATACAAGTTATTTTTAAAGCGTAGATCAACATTAAAGTTGTGAGTTCATAAGTATTTTAGTGTCATTGCTTGTATGAAAGTGTTTGTAAATGTTTGTAACTGTTTGTAAATGTTTGTATCTCCTAGAAAATCCTATATTTTCTACTAAAAGTAGCCTTCTACCAAGGCCCGAATGTTTTGTATGTTGTTTGTTTGTAAAAGTGTGTAATTTTCCCCAAAGATAGACTATCATTTACCAGAAGTATAGTTTACATTACCGTTTATGTGAGAAGCTCACAATATGAATGTAATGGGAAAATAATAATGATGTACTTGTAGTATTAGTATATAGCTACTACCATTGTACTAACTACCTTAAAACCACTGTTTTAATTAAGGCAAAATATGATATAGTTGTAACTGTGCTTGATCGACTAGTTAAAACTCGACGCTCTAAGGCATCGAAATGGTATGACATTAGTCACCCGTATACCTGCAGGTCCCACTGTAGCTAGCAGCACGGTGTAGGATAGTCAATCCCGTATAGATCTATACACCAACTCACGCTCTCCCTCCAAGAGACTTTGGTTGCAAAGCATGACACAGCAAGTGATTGCCATGTCATGAAGTAGTGGCTCACATTAATGTTATAGTGTTCTAGTGTATTGTATGTTCTCTCTATACTAGTGTAGTGTATGTTCTCTTTGTTTCTCATAATAGTATATTCTCTTTGTTTCTCATAATAGTATGTTCTCTTTGTTTCTCATAATAGTATGTTCTCTTTGTTTCTCATAATAGTATGTTCTCTTTGTTTCTCATAATAGTATATTTGTATTTACTCATGAATGAATTGACTCTTGTATTTTCATTGTTCTAGTAATAACGAGTAGTGACTTCCTAAACTATACCTATTATAGTTTACTAGTAATGTTGTTTGTATAAATGAACATGTTTGTACACCTTTGCTACCCAAAGGTTTTGAACTGAATGTAGAACTTTAATATCCATATACATACACGTAATATATAACTAAGATTCAAACGACCGTCGGACAAACAACCGAATACCCTAAGTCCACAACCAAACAAGGAATAGGAAATAAGGCGAGTTATCAGTCCTAAGTCCTTTCAATCCTACTTATATAACTATATTTATATAGATATGATTTTAACAATATAAGTTTGAAAGAGTTTAATAAGGAGTTTTGCATATTAAAGAGTTTGTAAAACGATTTGAAGTAGTTTGTTTGATAACCCAGTTTGAAGTATAGTAAATTCGTCTGTTTAATAGTTATTAATCACATGTGATTGATATAATAACTATAATGTTTCAACTTGTATCCCCCCAACCACCCATAAAAGCATTTAAAACCATTTAAAAGATAAGTTAAAGGGGGTATGAACTCACCTACAGTGAGTAATACGAATGAAAGATCGGTTTTGTAGGATGCTAAGAGTCAAGTGAAGACTTGAGCACAACGGATCCTAATAAGCATATAATGACACATATATGTATATAATTAGGGTTTAAATAACTAATTATGCAAGGAAAGACACCCTGGGACATAGAAAACACTTAGATTCAAGTGCTAGAAGTACCAAGGGTTGCATATAATGGGTGTATGGCCACATATAGGAGTCTAAGGCCAGAATGGTATGTTTCATGTGGGTGTACGGACAGAGTGTACGACCCAAGTGGGTGTGCGGCCGCACACTCATGGTGAAACATTCCATTGAGTGATTTAAAGTCTTGCTAAGCATCTAGGAAGTGTGTTTTGACCTATGCTTATCCTTAATGGAAGTTTGTTACCATTTTGGACCTTAAAAAGGGTGTGTACGGCCACACAAGGAGTGTACAGTCGTACACCCTTGATGATCATGTAAAAAATGGTCAAAAGTGTATTCCAAGTCTCTATCTTGCATCCCCTAAGTGTTCTTGATAAAGTGCTAGCATAGAACATGAGTTTGAGGCCATTATGTACTAAATAAAGGGGTATACGGCCACATGGGGTGTGTACGGCCGTACACTCCTTAATGTTCATGGTTTGGACGACTTCTATGGAGTATAACTAGTAAGTAACAAGCATAAGGAGTGGTACTTACAATAGAGAAGCCTTTAGGGGTGTTTGAGGTCCAAAAACTTAGTAGGTGTTCTTGGTGTTCTTGGTGAACACTTGAAGATCTAAACAAAAGGAGTAATTTCATGGATGAAATGATAGATCCTTACTAGATAGTGTAATGAATCATCAAATCAAAGGAAGAAACACTTACAACTTGAAGATCTAGAAGAAAAATTGGATGATACTTGAGAGAGAAATTGATTTCTTGGCTTAGGAGTGTGAAAAGAAGTAAATGAAGGCTGAGACTCTCATTTATACATGAGAGTGTACGGTTGGGTGTTGGGTTTTGAGCAATCTAACACTTCTTAAGTGTTCATGCAACCCTAATAAACCTTGGATCTATGTTTGTCTAATACATGCAAAATAATAATTTTCCAAGGTTCATAACTTATCTAACATGGCATGGGGAACTTTTAAACATAAAAGAGTTAGATGAGATTACATACCTTTTGATGAGATTGATTCCTTGGAGTTTGAGAGCCAAGCACCAATAGTGTGAATGCCTCAAATGGAAATCACAAATCACCACAAACACTTGGAAACCTTTAGAGAGTGTACACACACTTGTAATTTTCGGCCACACACAAGCACACACACTAGTGGCTATTTCATGCAACATAAGCATGCTTATATAGTGTACATGGTTAGGGTGAAACCCTAATAACCCATGACCTTTCCTTTTCCAAGGATCCATGGGTTAAAAGCTCCATGGATCATCCATGGACTTCCATATAAGCCTAGCCCAATAACAAATGAGTGTTAGCCCACACCATATAAAACCAATAGCCCATAATCTAATTAGTCTTCCTTTTAATCTCTAAATTAATTCATAATTAATTTAAGACTAAGACTAATTAAATAACATGACTTCATATTAATATATTATAACTTATAATATATTAATAAACATATGTGTATAACTCTCATAAAATTATCCATAAATAGTTCGGGTGAAGTGCAACCCAAATGGACCATGCCGGGTCGGGTCAAGTATATACCAAATAAGTTATGGACTTAGACACCTTATCCAACAGACTCCCACTTGGATAAGTCTAATAACTGTATTTGCCTATATAACTTCAGGAACCAACCAGCAATCGTAGCTCTCGAAAACTCTGTTGAACTATGAAGCGCCATTTTAAGACAAGTGATCATATAATCCTCTGTTCTCATGATATCGGCCGGACAAACACATGGAACTATGTCTTGCTTATTGTCTGGCAGTTGTTTCTCGATCTCCGATTTGTTTGACAAAGAACTTTACTGAACACATCAGTTTAGTTCTGACCGGGCCCGGTGTATGGGTCAACACAAAATCATCGAGGGGCACAGATATCGCTTCTATTTCTAGAAGGAACAGATAAACTTCGACTCATATGCTTGTTCTACTACTTGTTGAATTGTACACAAAGGCACGTTTTATAATATCAAGCTACTGATGCGTTTATGTGAAATCAATGCACAACCAACTCATAGGTAACAACTCATATTTCTAGGTTTGAAGACTTATATGATATTATCGTCTCACGATCACTCGAGATAAATTCCATGAAGTGATACAAGTGAGCGTGGGTTTATACCAATACTCATAACTTATGAGTACTCATGAACGTTGCAGCAACCATTGCCATGTCTAAACACCTTTATCCATCTACAATCCCAATTCATGACAATCTTGATTCATACCTACTTCCGACGTATGACCGATTGTGGAGGTTTGAATAAATTAATTATTCTGGAAGTCAAAACATGCAAAACTGAAACAATAGTAAATAATTGACAATGACAGTAACACCTTACTCATAAATAAATCACAAATTTTATTCATCATCAAATGTCGATTACATTTTACAAGTTTCAGGAAAACTATCTAATCTGTAAAACTAATATCGTCCCTCAGCCCGATGCGCCTCGCATGCTGAAAATGCTTAACCCTCTTCAGTCCCTTCGTAAGGGGATCTGCAGGATTCTCATCTGACGATACCCTCTTTGCCACGAGGAGTCCTTCTTCAATCTTGTGTCTTATGAAGTGATATTTTCTGTCAATGTGTCGGGATCTGCCATGATCTCTTGGTTCCTTGGCTAAGGCAACCGCACTATTGTTGTCACAGAAAATCTCCATAGGTTCTTTAATAGCTGGTACAACTCCAAGGTCTCCGATGAAGTTCTTCAGCCATATCGCCTCCTTCGCTGCTTCACTTGCTGCTATATACTCTGATTCACAAGTCGAATCAGCCACCGTCTCCTGCTTGGAACTCTTCCAAGAAATTGCCCCTCCATTTAAGGTAAAGACCCAGCCCGACTGAGAGCGGAAGTTATCCCTATCAGTCTGAAAACTAGCATCACTATACCCTAATACTCTCAAGTCATCACTCCCACCAAGGGTAAGGATCCAATCCTTAGTCCTCCGCAGGTACTTGAGAATGTTCTTTACCGCGGTCCAATGAGCCTTGCCAGGGTTCCCTTGATACCTGCTGACCATGCTCAAAGCAAAGGCCACATCAGGGCGGGTACAAGTCATAGCATACATGATCGAGCCAACAGCGGAAGCATACGGTAATTGGCTCATCTCAGCTATCTCTGCCTCTGTACTCGGACTCTGAGTCTTACTCAGTTTGGCATTGCTTTGGATCGGTAAATCTCCTTTCTTGGAATTCTGCATGTTGAACCTTTTTAACACCTTATCCAAGTAGGTACTCTGACTAAGTCCAATTAGTCTTTTACTCCTTTCTCTTAATATCCTTATCCCTAGGATATAGGCAGCCTCCCCTAGGTCCTTCATAGCAAAGCACTTCCCAAGCCAGGACTTAACCTCCTGCAAGGTTGGGATGTCATTTCCTATAAGTAGTATGTCATCCACATACAGTACCAAGAAGCTAACTATACTCCACTAGCTCTGACATACACGCAAGACTCATCTTCACTTCTCGAGAAGCCAAACTCTTTGACCTTCTCATCAAAACAAAGATTCCAGCTACGAGATGCTTGTTTTAATCCATAAATGGATTTCTCAAGCTTGCATACTCTATTAGGGTACTCTGCACTGACAAAACCCTCTGGCTGATTCATGTACACATCCTCAGCCAACTTTCCATTAAGAAAAGTGGTTTTGACATCCATTTGCCATATTTCATAATCATGAAATGCAGCAATGGCTAGCATAACCCTAATAGACTTAATCTTTGCTACCGGCGAGAAAGTTTCATCATAATCAATACCTTGAGTCTGAGTAAAACCCTTCGCAACCAGTCGAGCCTTATAAGTATGCACTTTTCCTTCCATGTCGGTCTTCTTCTTGAAGATCCATTTGCACCCGACTGTTTTACGGCCTGGTACATTGCCAACCAAGTTCCAAACTTGATTGTCATACATGAACTGTATCTCGCTGTCCATAGCCTCCTTCCATTTAGCAGACTCCGGGCTTGCCATGGCTTCCTTAACACTGCTAGGTTCATCCAAATTTACCAGTGTACTATCGTTGATAAATGTATCACCTTCCATAGTAATATGGAAGCCATAATAAAACGAAGGTGTGTTCCTAACCCGTGTGGAACGCCTCGGAGGTACAAACTTGTCAGCTTGCTCAACAGGAGTTTCCTCCTTAGGTTGATTGCTAGTGTCTGAGGTTCCTTCACCAATTGCTTCTTGAATTTCTTCAAGATCAATTTGCCTCCCACTGTCTCCTTGGCTTATAAACTCCCTCTCACGAAAGACCCCTCTTCTTGCTACAAAGACCACATTCTCACTGGGTCTGTAGAAGAGGTAACCAAAAGATTTATGTGGGTAGCCGATGAAAATACACCTTTCACTTCGGGGTTCAAGCTTATCATGAGTCTCACGCCTCACGAAAGCCTCGCAACCCCAAATCTTGATGTGGTCTAAATTGGGAACCTTCCCAGTCCACATCTCATGAGGTGTTTTGGTAACCTTCTTTGTAGGGACTAGATTAATGATATGGGCGGCAGTCTCTAAGGCATACCCCCAAGAAGAGATTGGTAGCGAAGCTCGACTCATCATAGAGCGAACCATGTCTAACAAGGTTCGATTACGCCTCTCAGCTACACCATTTAGCTGTGGTGTCCTGGGAGGAGTCAATTGAGAGACAATCCCACACTCCTTAAGATAGTCAAGGAACTCGGTACTAAGATACTCACCACCTTGATCGAATCGAAGCATCTTAATGTTCCTGCCCAATTGATTTTCTACTTCCTGTTTGAATTCCTTAAACCTTTCAAAGGTTTCTGACTTATGTTTGATTAAGTAGACATACCTATATCTACTAAAATCATCAATAAAAGTCACATAATACCGATTAGCATCCCTTGTGGCAGTTTTGAATGGCCCACATACATCAGTATGTATTAGGTCCAACAAACCCTCACCCCTTTTACAAGTTCTAGTGAAGGGTGATTTTGTCATCTTTCCAAGTAGACAAGATTCACAACTATCATCCGATTTAAGGTCGAATGACTCCAAGACTCTACTCTTTTGGAGTTGGCCTATGTGTTTCTTGTTTACATGTCCAAGACGACAATGCCACAATGATGCTTTATCTAGGCTAGTAGAAGAATCAATATACAACACATTATTTCCTAAGTTGTCTACAATCGACACAGTTTCATACACACCATCACAAGGTAAAGCTTTAAAATAAAACACATTTTTAAAGAAAGCATTAATACCACCACATTCATTATCAAACGAAAAGGTAAAACCTTGTTTGTACAAAGCATGAAAAGAAATAATATTCCTCGCCATTTCAGACGAGTATACACATTTATTCAAATCTAATTTTAACCCATTATTAAGCAAAAAAGTATAAACTCCAATATTGGAAACAGGTGAAGCCTTCCTATTCCCCATAATCAAGTTTATCTTCCCGTGCTCCACATCCTCACTTCTTCTTAGGCCCTGCAAATCAGAACATATGTGAATACCACATCCTGTATCAAGCACCCAAGAGTTAGAATATGATGAGTAATTAGACAATATTGTGTAAATACCTGCATGGGCGGGTTTTACTTTCTCATCCTTTAGATCCTGCAAGTACTTAGGGCAGTTTCGCTTCCAGTGCCCCTTGTCCAGGCAATAGTAGCAATCAGCATCCTTGGGAATGGCAGAAGGAGTGACAGAACCGCTCTTGGTCTTCGATGAGGAGCCTTCAAGAGACTTTCCCTTGGTACCCTTCGAAGGGTGCTTCCTCTTTTTCCCTTTGCCTTGCCCGATAGCCAAAACAGGGGTAGATGTTGGAGTAGGAGTAGTAGAGGTAACAACCGCCTTGCCCTTAAGACCGGTTTCAGCGGTCTTCAAGAGTCCTTGAAGCTTGCTGAGGGTAACTTCCTCCTTGTTCATATGATATGTCATACGAAAATGGTCATAACAAGAAGGTAAGGAGTGCAAAATGATGTCAATTGCCAACTCCTCAGGGAAGTTCACATTCATCTTCAGCAAACGGTCCACATACCTTTGCATCTTTTGCATGTGGGCCGTGACGGATTCACCATCCTTCATGCGGGTAGTTATTATGGAGGAGATTATTTCATACCGCTCCTGACGAGCACTCTGATGGTACCTTTCCATCAGGTCTTGGTGCATCTCAAAAGGGTAGAAGTCCTCATAGGACTTTTGGAGCTCAGCTGTCATCGTGGCCATCATGATGCATGCCACCTTAGTAGCATCTCTCTCATGTGTCCTGAATTCAGCGATCTCCTCAGGAGTAGCAGTAGACTCATCAAGCTCTTTTAACTCCTTATCGAGGACATATTCCTTGTCCTCATAACGAGTAACCATCCTGATGTTCCTAATCCAATCCATGAAGTTGGAACCATCAAAGATGACTCTCCCACAAAGATTCATGAGAGAGAAAGAACCAGCTGGGTTAGAGCCTGAAGCATTAGTGTTGGAAGACATATGAAAGAAGAAAGCAAGTTTAGATTAGATATATAGAATCCTTAATAAGACACCCAAATGTAATATTAAGGCTAGGATCCAATCACAATATATTACACTTAGAAGAGGGATGTCGTAATCTAAGTAATAATATATTTGAAAGGTAGGTGAATGATGATTCACCAATTTCCACCATGAAAAACAAAATGAATTATTAGGTTTTAATTGGATTTGAAATTCCTAGATTCTTTTGAGATTCATTGAACTTTTCAATGGCATGTTTCAATCTCGATTGTGCCCTTCAAGTTTTGTGATTGGGATGCCGAGGATCACAAAACAAGGTGTGAATAACCATGCTAATTCACTTGGAGCCCTTAATATCATCACCTAATCAATGTGTCGGTTAACCACACACGCTCCATTGATCTATGACAAACATTAAGTCACCCTTCGTGATCCTTACTAGTCCAAGTTAGTGTGCCGGTTAACCACACACGCTCCACCAACGACTTGGTAAGGTAAAAAGTGTGAATTCCATGGACTAGCACCATGTTCACATTTTCCTAAAGTAAATAAGATTGGGAATTAAAAAAAAAATGTTTAGTTACTTTATAATAATCATTATACTTTTAATGAGGATTTAAAGTCATTGTCCTACCCGTTCGGCTAACGACCCTCCACCGATCAAGGAAGCGGTGGGTGAGAGTGGACACCCATTAAGCTACCATTTTATAGGTAACAACCTTATATCCCCCTTATAGACCGGCTTCGTGAATGAGGCATACTAACGGTAGAACGACTTATTCTTATACATATATATAATAATTAACCATTAATGTTATAAATAGTATAAGGGTTGAATTTTAACTATTAAAACTCTAAGGGTTGGAATTAAAGTTTATTAAAGTGTGTGAAACCTTACAAATTCCAAAACTTGAGGACAAGTTTTGTAACTATCCAAAACCTTTCATTTCATAACTTATGAATTAAAGGTTCATAAAAATAAATACTCTTCATTTTCATGTAACTTATGTGTTTAAATGTGTGTTAAAGAAAAGTGACCTTTGGATATCCATAACTTGAGGACAAATTATGGACTCCATTAAAACACATAAATGATCAATAATTAATTCTAAACAATTCAGCAAATAATTCCTATCATCTTCTAAATTCATAAGAACATGAACATGATCATCAAAATTTCAAGAATTATATGAACATATAAAAATCATGGAATTTTGATATATGCTATTGTAAATGGATTAGAACAACCATTACACCAACTAAAACAAGTTTTAAAACACCAAAACAGGTTAGGGTAATGTTTCTAGTCCATTTCCAGCAGCAAAAGTCGAAATTCTGCATTCTGATCATTCTACTCGCCGAGTGAACGAACCTACTCGGCGAGTAGGATGAATTTTGCCTTGAACTCGGTGAGTCCCCCCATGGACTCGGCGAGTCCATCATCCAGACAACAACAATTTCAACTTTTTTCACTATTTTGCATCAAGTATCAAACAAGCAAACCTGGCTCTGATACCACTGTTGGGTTTTGAGCAATCTAACACTTCCTAAGTGTGCATGCAACCATAATAAACCTTGGATCTATGTTTGTCTAATACATGCAAAATAATAATTTTCCAAGGTTCATAACTTATCTAACATGGCATGGGGAACTTGATGGGTTTTAGACATAAGAAACAATCCTATGTGCTCATACAAACCCTAATGTTTGGATCTAGGTTTCTCTATTGTACATGCTTTGAATCCAAGACTAATAAACTTAGATCTAACATGTTATAAACTGAATTAGGGTTTAGAGAATTACCTTTGATTGTTATATAGCAATAACAATCAATTCCTTGCTTGGATTGGCTTCAAAAGCTTAGTGCCTCAAGTGCTGCACCTCTAATGGAGTCACAAACACCATATACAACTTGTATGAAGAGGAGAAGGAAAGAGGCTGCCCAAAAAACGACTAGAAACCCTAGAGAATCAGTTGTCCACGTTTTGGGAGCCTAAGGGGTCCTTTATATACTTGTGTGGGCTGCTAGGGTTTCAGTCAAAACCCTAATGGACAGCTTAAACTCTAAGCAGCCCATGGAACCTTCTAGATAAGGCCATGGACGAAAATATGATGGGCTTCCATCATAATTTCATTCACCCCTTATTCCTCTAGCATTCCTTAGCCCAATAACTCAATTATCCAATAATTGCAGTCCAGTCCCCTAAATTTAATTAATCTCTTTTAGCCACAAAATTAATTCATAATTAATTATTGACTAATATTAATTAAACAATATGATTTCTCCTTTAATATATTATTCTCATAATATATTAATAAATCATATTTAAACCTTTCTCTCCTTAATTCATCCTACATATTGCTATGGTGAAGGCAACCCAAAAGGACCATGCTCATAATTGGGTCAAGTACATACCAAAATAGTTATGGACTTAGACACTAATCCAACAGAACTTTTAAACATAAAAGAGTTAGATGAGATTACATACCTTTTGATGAGATTGATTCCTTGGAGTTTGAGAGCCAAGCACCAATAGTGTGAATGCCTCAAATGGAAATCACAAATCACCACAAACACTTGGAAACCTTTAGAGAGTGTACACACACTTGTAATTTTCGGCCACACACAAGCACACACACACTAGTGGCTATTTCATGCAACATAAGCATGCTTATATAGTGTACATGGTTAGGGTGAAACCCTAATAACCCATGACCTTTCCTTTTCCAAGGATCCATGGGTTAAAAGCTCCATGGATCATCCATGGACTTCCATATAAGCCTATCCCATTAACAAATGAGTGTTAGACCACACCATATAAAACCAATAGCACATAATCTAATTAGTCTTCCTTTTAATCTCTAAATTAATTCATAATTAATTTAAGACTAAGACTAATTAAATAACATGACTTCATATTAATATATTATAACTTATAATATATTAATAAACATATGTGTATAACTCTCATAAAATTATCCATAAATAGTTCGGGTGAAGTGCAACCCAAATGGACCATGCCGAGTCGGGTCAAGTATATACCAAATAAGTTATGGACTTAGACACCTTATCCAACATTGGGATGGGTTTACGGCCGTACACCCATGTGTGCGGGCGCACACACCTCATGAAGGGGTGTTTGGCTCAATTAAAAGGTGTTGAACTCAAATACACTCATCCCTAGCCTTATACCTTGGTTATACTAGGTTTAGAACTCTCAAATTGACTCTAAACAATGTTAGAAGATAGCAAAAACGAGTCTGAACTTGAATGATTTGAATACGTGTACAAGATAGAAATTTCGGGTTGTTACATTGGGTATTTGAGACTAGTCATTATTTGATTAATAGGTGACGGGTAGAGCTGATATTCGGAGCAAAGACCTATTCAGCTACTTGTTCAGATTGAGAGGTGAGTTTTTCTCACTATACTTATGGGTTGAAGGCACCAATGCCGACCCACTAGGTTATCTGTCCTGATATATAGGATGTTGTTATGTTGTAGACTTGTAGTGATCTGTTATATTTGTATCCTGATATATATGATGTTGTTATGTGGTAGGGATCTGTAGATCTGTATGATTATCTATTTGTCGGTTATATGTTTATTTGTTATGTATATGTCGACATAATATGGTTGGGTTGAGGTAATATTGCTTTGTGCGGAAGTCAACAAACCCAGGAGCAAGCTAGACATAAGTTGTGGGCCTGGAGGGCAAGCCAGACTTATGTTGTGGGCTCGGGAGAAGCTATACATGAGTTGTGGGTTGGAAGGCAGGCCAAACTCATGATGTGGGCTCAGGGGTAATCCAGTTTGTTAGTTGTAGACCTAGTATGCATGTTGTTATATGTTTGTGTGTTGGTAATTTGGGAGAACTCACTAAGCTTTGACTTAAAATTTTCAGTTTATTGTTTCATGTATTTCAGATGATCTTGGGAAAGCAAAGGCGTGATCGTGCACATCTTCCTATTTATATGATATTGGATTTTGGGATACTCTGATTGTGATCTATACTTTTGAAACAATGGTTTTTATGTAAACACTTTATGGTTAATGGGTTGTTTTTTAAAAAAATTAATTTCTATGATTTTTGGGATGTTGCAATCACAAAGCAGTATCGCCACAACCCAACCACATTATGTCGACGTATGCACCAAAATCAATAACAAGCAAGCATAAGTAATCATAGCAGATCTATCAGTCTAACAGATTACTACAACATAACAACATCCTACACATAATGACACATATTATAGTACAAAGTATAGTGAGAAAACTCACCTCGCAATCTAGCAGACAACAGCCCTGCTCACAAATCGAATAACCGACACTACAGGTCACCTATACAACAATCAAGGACCAAATCTCAAACTATAACCGAAAACCCCAAATTGGCCTAAAGTTAAACTTGGTCAAAAAGTCAACGATCGAAGTCAAAGTCAACAATCAAAAGTCCTATAGTTGGCCACCATGTCATGACCAAGCTTTTGTCACATTGTGGTATCTCAAAACAGGTGCGGAGACTGCCCCTTTCTCACGTCATGAAGGCCAATCTTTCACGTCGTGAGAACTGCTCTGGCCTTCTTAATGCATTAAGTTCTTAATCGTTAAGGCCATTCATTCATACTTTTCCATAAGGTTTTCCTAATGCATAATAAAAATCGGTACTTTATGGGCATGCATGTCTTTTCCATTCTAGGTCAAAAACATGGAAGAAATGAACTCAAACTTGTGCACGAGACCAAAATATACCATAAAACTACAGATCTGGAACATATATCACCAAAAGGACCCCAAAGATCCATAAAGTTGCCAATTTTATGGAACCTAACCATTCAAACTCTCATAATCATGGAGAAAATGGACAAGAAGCCTAAATCTAGAGGCACTAAACATAAAACTTGGATCTTGAGGACTTACAAAAGTCCAGAATATGAGTAAGGATGAGAGAGGAGGTTAGTTTGCTAGATTTATGCACCAATAGCTTCTTCTTCTTCAAAGCACCAAAACACCACCAAAAGCTCTCAAATGAAAAAATGTAGGATAGGGTTTATATTGAAGGTGAAAAGGGTTGATAGAGGATGAGGGTGTGTAAACCCTAGCCATCACTTCCCTTAAATAGGGACACAAACCTCGAAATTAGGGTTTTTGCATGTAAGGGTTGTCACGTCGTGATCAACATGTTGTCTCATTGTAACATCCAATGAGATGCGTGTTTTCATTGGGCACTGCCACGTCGTGACACACATATGCTCATGTTGTTGCCAAAGATTTCATCCTTTAAGACTTAAATTGACAAACTCAAAAGTGATGCTTACCTGGAGTTTGGTGTTACAATATTTAACCTATACCATGGATCTACAATGTTGACAAGTTGGGTTTCTACCATGTGGTGACTCATTTTGTTGGATTTAAGCCCATTTCAAGCTCATATCAGTAATTTCAAAATCAATCCTCCCTTTAACAATTTATATGTTTAAATAGGTACATCTTTTCATTATTATATGATGATTTTATTTTGCTAGATTCGACATTCAACATCAACAAAATTAGGTCAGTTTCGGTGTCTATATGATCGATTCACATCCATGGACAAATCGATCATGAATTTTGATGCTTGATCCCATCCTTCGATAACCTCGTAGCACAAAAAACATCAATGTCCTCTTATATTAAACCATCTTGTATACTTCTCACCCCAAGGGGCATGCAGAACTTCCAAAGCAGCAAAAACATCACCACAAACCATCACATATGGTGTCAGTATACATAGCACAATGAAGAAGAGAAAAGATAACTATTACAGGAAAGAATAAATATTATTGCTCTTTCTCAATTGTAGTGGTGACCATAGCCACACACAAATAAATGTTTAGCCTAATGTTTTAAAAATTGGTTCGAACCGACCGGTTGAACCAATCAGACTAAGAACCGGGGACGAGAGCGGTTTAACAATTTTATGTCAATTTATAAATTGGATTGAACCGGACTGTTTCTTAAAAAACACGGGTTGAACCAATGTGATAGAACCTATAACACCCAAAAGCTGGTATGTTTTGAGACCCTTTAGAATTCATATTTTTGCATTTTGGTCCCTTGAGTACGCTGGGTGTACCTATGGGTACGCTTAGCGTACTGTGCCTAAGTCATCGCAGAGGAGCCCCGCGTACGCTGGGTGTATGTGAGGGTACGTTGGGCGTACGCATTAGAAGGACTAAACCCTAAACCCAGTAATTGTTCCATATTTAAACGCCTTTTGGCCTCTGGGACCAAACCTTATCTGCCTATTTAGCCCCATTTCGTCTTCCTACAACTGAGTTAGAGTGTGAGTGAGTTTTGGAGCTTAAGAAGAGGGTTTTGGTGGTTATTTTGGAGTTCTTTCAAGAAGGAGAGTTGTTAAGCAAGCTTGGATCAGTTGGGTGCTTCAAGGATCTGCTTTTGGGTCATCTTGCAAGGCTTCTAGAGGTAAAAAGCTTGTACCTTTCCTTGTAAATCTTTAGATCTAGCTAGGGTTTTATAGTTTGGTCCCTTTTGTGGGACTTTAGACCTCTTTTGGCAAGATAAGCAACTCCATGAAAGGAGAATGGCAGATCTGAGGTCCCTTGGTTGTTTTGAGGTATAAAAATGGAGTCTTGATGGATGTATTGGTCACATGCATGGGTTAAGGGTCTTGGAAAGGTCTTAATGAAGGTTTTGGGTGTATGGGAGGCATACAAAGGCATAAAGTTGGCAATTTTATGCCTTAGGACGTATTAATCAACTCAGATCTAACTTTTGGACGTAAAAGAATTAGATATTAAGCACTTAATGGAGAAAGTGCTTAACCTGGGCGTACTTAGTGTACGCTGCGCGTAGTCCTTGAGACCCCAATATGCCGAGCGTACCAGATTGGTATGTTGAGCGTACGCTTTGCAGATTGGGCCATTTCTGTTTTAGGCTGGCGAACTTTTGGGCCTCATTTTGATTATTGGACTGATTGCATTCTGTAAATTATGGACTATCTCATCAGATTTGGGCCATGAACTTTTATTTGGGCCTTGATGAGCCAAGAGGCCCATTAGTAATTTTGGACTTAGATTTTGGGCCCATTAGCAAGGATGGAATAATTAGGCCTCATGATTAGGGTTGGGGTTGGGTTTCCCTTTTAATAATTTAAGGTCCTAACATAATTGATTTTATCATTTAGTCCGGGAGGTTTCGGACGGTTAGGAGATCAGTTTGACATTTAGCAAACGAAGGTGAGTCTCCTCACCATACCAATGGGTCTAAGGCACCAAGGCCGGCCCATTATGTGTTTACGATATGTGCGTTAGCCATTCTGTAAATTTATATGTTTGTGTTTGTGCTTGCATGAAAGACCTCAGGGGGTTCTCGAGGCGCTTAGGTGTAAGACCTTTGAGGGTTTCCGTGGCATCCTAGGTCGAGGACCTCGGGGGGTTCCCGAGGCACTTAGGGGTAAGACCTTGGAGGGTTTCCTTGGCATCCTAGGTCAAAGACCTCGAGGGGTTCCTGAGGCATTGGGCTAAGACCATGTGGTGGTTCCCATGGCACCCAGTGTAAGACCCTGGAGGGTTTCCAGGGCTTCCTTATGTGTTTAACATGCATGGCTTATATGTTCTGTATAGGCATATAGCTGATTAACTGGTATGACTTGTTGCATGCGTTTGTGCGTGGGTGTGCTCTAAGGAACTCACTAAGCTTCCAAGCTTACCGTTTGTGGATTTGTTTCAGGTACATCCGAGCCCAAGGGCAATGGCAAGACGTGATGGCGCGACGTGCACTCTATCTCTCTTTTATTACTACGTTTGGGACGCTCTGATAATTCAAACATGATGTAATAAATATGGATGTGAAAACAATTATGATGGAATTTCATGGTTTATGCAAGTATATTTATTAATTAAAAATGAAAATTTCTTTGTAAAAGTGGGTCGTTACAGAACCGGTAAAAAAGCTGTTTGAACCGGTATTAGACTTGAATAGTTGAATTTCACTCGGTCCTTTAAAGAAACAATCAATTTCCAAAGTAAATTGAATAAATTAATCGATCAGGTAATCCTTAATATACACAACTCGAAAACCGACACAGATGACTATAAAGTATAGACCGATGGTCAAACCATTTGAACCAAAAAGTATTTATCGTACCAGTTCAATTAAAAAACGATTTTAAAACATTGCTTTATCCTTAAACTCACATTATAAAATTTCATTGTTCGTCCTTCTAAAAAGATCATACGCATTCATTTAAGTTTTTTCTCGGATCTTCTGGCCGGTTTGTATTCGGACCTTCCATAATAACCAAGCCGTCAGGTTACAACGGCGGCGCTACCGCCGCTTCCAGAGGCGTATGATGACCTCTCTACTCCGCAGAGCGGCGTCAAGCTTCCGCTCCAACTCTGAAAAACGTCACTTTTTTGCACATGCGACGCATCGCATGGAGGAGACTGGTTTATATGGATGCAATCATCTGAAAACCCCCAAGGGCTTTCAGCGTTTTGTAGATGAAGCCATTGAAAGGTAAAAGTAGAGTGAATTCAATAGCTTCTCATCACTTAAAATGCTGTAAGCGTAACAAAACGACACAATGAATTACGATTATGCCAGACTTTTTATGTTATTTTTTGTTTTTGTTTTTCTTGACAGGTCTAATGAACTTGTTGGCTACATTTCTCGAATGCCTTCATCTGCTGAAATTATTAACGCCATGGATGAAATATCAAACACCGTAAGGATTTTGAGAATTTCCATGTCCTTTGCATCTTCCAGAAAGCTAATGTTTGAACGTTTCAGGTATGCCAAGTGGTGGATTCTGCAGAACTTTGCAGACACACACATCCTGACAGGTTTTTTTCCTTTCATTAATCTGACTACATGTTGGATTCATGGTTTTTTCTCTTTTGTTCTTGATGATATCTGAGTTATACTACAGGGATTTTGTTGATGAGGCAATGAAGGCATCAATGAGGATTAACGAATATCTACATGTGAGGTGACAAGTTACATAATTGGTTTTGCTCTATTTACAAGATCATAACTTTATTTCAATTCTATTTGATGTCACATCTTTCAAATTATTGACCACTTGCAATGATGATTATGGTGTTCATGATCATTGACATACAGTATCTAAATACAAATCTTACTCTATACAATGCGGTGCTGAAAGCTGATCAAGATCAGACTCTAACAAGCAATGAAGCTAAAAGAGTTGCACATGATCTTCGCATTGATTTTGAAAAGGGTGGAATTCATCTATCTGCAGGTTATTCTCTTCACTATGTTGCCCTTTTCAAAAAGTTATTTCAACTTTCTGTGAAGTCACTGCTATTCTTAGCAAGTGTATTCACTAACTACATATTGTTATATGACTTGACTTCACAGAAAAGAAAGATCGAGTGAGTCAACTCAATATTGAAATTGCCAGATGCTGTGCACAGTAAGTAAATGTGATTTATATGATTATATACCTTTATATTCTAATGAACCACATATAATATTTTGTCAGGTATAATGAAAATATAGCCAAGGATCCAGGTCATGTGGATATATATCCAGCATCACGTATACCAAAGAACTTACATCATCTTGTTAAGCCTGTTAATCGGTCAACTTCACCAGGTCAAAAAGTCAACATCAGAGAAAAAGGGTTCCGAATAGTAACAGAACCAAGCACTGTGTCAGCTGTTTTGCAATGGGCACATGATGATGAGGTTCAGTATTAGTACTCTGTATTTTCAAATTAAAATGTTATGGTTGACTATTTCTATGTTATGTTTTTCATTTTTATATATTTATGTTTCATTCAGGTTAGGAAAATGACATATATTAAAAGTAATTCCGTACCACGTGCAAATCTTGGAGTTCTTGATAACCTAATTGCTGCACGTCATGAAATTTCTCAGGTTGTTATGGTTACTTGTGTTTTTTAGGAGATTTTTTTTTTTCATTTGTATATTTAATATGTCTGTTAAATGTTTTTAATTTTGCTTCTTATGTATGCATGCAGATAATGGGGTATAAATCATATGCTGAATATGCTTTGAATTCAAATATGGCTTCATCTCCGGATGTTGTATCGTCTTTTTTAGTTGAGCTGAGTAAAACTGTACAGCCGAAAGCATTTGAGGTAATATCTTCTAGAATGTTCTTTTAATACAACATCATTTTGTCTGACATTTGATACTTTCTAATTTTTGTTTGAATATAATAGGAGTTTGAGTCAATTTGTAAGTTCAAAAGAGAAAAAAATGGTCAACAAGATATAGGATTAGAGCCATGGGATGAAGCATATTTTACACGAGCA
The DNA here is from genome assembly GCF_002870075.4 of Lactuca sativa. NCBI lineage: Eukaryota > Viridiplantae > Streptophyta > Magnoliopsida > Asterales > Asteraceae > Lactuca > Lactuca sativa. The sequence goes on along the minus strand of NC_056630.2, from coordinate 12,906,507 downwards.
ATGAAATCATCTGCTTACAACTTGGACTTTTCGGTATGTTATCTGTTGATATTTGTAATGTTCTTAGGAGTTGTTTCTTTCCTTTCTCTGAACCATGAAGAGGTTGGAATCATTCAGCAGTAAATGGTTCAGTTAAGTCAAAAAGAAACAACCCCTTAATGAATTTTTTTTATTCTGTATTTAAATATAGATTTTCATAATGATGTAAATTTAGGTTGTGGCCTCGTATTTTTCTTTGACACACTGTATCAAGGGTCTGAAGATTCTGGTTGAATCCTTGTTTGGAATGAAATTCCTAAATTGTCCTCTTGCACCCGGTGAATCATGGCATCCAGATGTGATGAAAATGGCCCTTCATCATCCTGATGAGGTACATTTCCGTCTTCACGAAAATTCCTAATTTGTTTTATCGAGTAAATTACAGTTTTGGTCCCTGAATATAGCTTATTTTTTCATTTTTTGTCCCAAAAGTTTTCTCTTGCTGTTTTGGTCATTCTTTTGAGGTTCTTATAACTTTTTTGGTCCTTGTTCCAAGTAAAATGATTATTTTTGGTCCCTGAGTATATACCTGATTGTTTTCAACTTTGGCCCCAAAAATATAGTCGTTTTCTTGAAACAGATACCAATAAACCTCAAATAAGGACCAAATTTGCAAAAATCAGGTTGTACTCAAGGGACCAAAATTGTAATTTCCTGTTGTTTATTTTGTTATTAATTGTATTTCAGGGTGATTTGGGATATATATACCTTGATTTAAATTGTAGACAGGGGAAGTATCCTGGTTGTGCTCATTTTGCCATAAGAGGAGGGCGTAGAGTTTCCAAAACAGAATACCAACTGCCAGTAAGCTGTTATTAATATTATATTTTGTTCATCAAGGAAAGGGCAAATTGCAGGAACTATTATATTGTATTCCATTACGAAGAATAAAAAAAAAAAAGTGATGAAATGTTTTTGTTGATTATTATTGTGAAATGTGAAGGTGATTGCCCTTGTTTGCAACTTCTCAAAGCCCCATAATTCATCAATCGTGAGACTTAACCACTCTGATGTGGATACCCTTTTCCATGAATTTGGACATGCTCTTCATTCTTTACTTTCACGAACAGTAAGTGTTACTTGCACCATTTTTTTAAAGACTTGAATCAATCAATCTTTGGTACTATTTTTATTGTATAAAAATATTTGCAGGATTATCAACATTTTTCAGGTACTAGAGTGGCTTTTGATATGGCCGAAACTCCTTCCAACCTTTTTGAGTGAGTATAAACTATAAACTATAAAGCTATACAACTAACTAATAGTATTATATTTAAGGATTTGATTGATCAAATTTTATGTTTCCCTTTTAGATACTATGCGTGGGATTATCGAGTCTTGAAGAAATTTGCTAAACATTATTCCACTGGCGATTCCATTCCTGAGAAACTTGTGGAGTCGATGGTGGGAGCCAAAAAAATGTTCTCTGGAATGGAATTGCAGCAACAGGTTGGATTTGAAATGAAACCTTGCATTTCTATATAAATCACAAATAATTCCAAATTTGAAGATGATGATTCATGATTCATGTTTGATGCTTGCACTTACTTGTTCAGATATATTATGCATTGGTTGATCAAACACTGTATGGTGATCTGGCATTGCGGACAATCGATACCACTTCAATTGTTGCAGATTTGAGAAAACAGCATACGAATTGGGAACACGTAAAGGGCACACATTGGCAAACGCGATTCAGTCACTTACTATATTATGGTGCAGGTATGTTTCTTGTTAAAAAAAAATTGTTCTAAATTAGGCAGGGTTAAATTTGTCAAAATGAATTGTATTTTAGGTTATTATAGCTACTTGTATGCAAAGTGTTTTGCATCAACCATATGGGAAAGAGTATGCAAGGAGGATCCATTGTCATTAGAGACTGGTGCTGCTATTAGAACAAAGTTACTGCAACATGGTGGAGCTAAAGATCCTGCACAGTTACTCAATCATCTTGCTGGTGATGGGATTACAAGGAGCTACCAAAATCATGGACATGGAGGAGGTATAGTTCCAGACATTACAAGCCTATGTAATGAATTGAACTTGAGAAGATGAAAAAATAAAATTACGATTTTGCCCCTCCCACCCTACCCCACTGTCTTGTTTTGACTTTTGACAGAAGGAAATTAAGCAGGTCTGGTGTGACCAATGACCAATTCTATGTTGTATCTCAAGTAAACTGGCAATTGACCTTTTATTTGTTTGAATTAATCTTGTGATGCATATGCATAAAGACTATTTTAGATTATTTGTACAACATATTGCCATCATCATGAAATGCAACAAAACACATAGTATTTTTTTTTTGCCATATAAATATCTAATTATTTTTATGCAAGATTAACATATCAAAATATTTGCATGCAATGTATGAGTTCCCAAATTTGATGTATCATTCATGCTTCTAAATTTGACATGTCATAACTAGGTTTGATGTGTTCTTCAATGGCTAATGTGATGCTATCTTTGACTTTTTGTTCCAAGATCTGATGTCTATTTTCAACATTGACCACCCATTCCTGAATAATAGAGTTGACTTCTTTTGGTACCTCATCATGGGGACAGGGTCCTGCATCTAACTCCTTGATTACAATTTCTTTCAAGTGTTTTTTGACAAGATTTACTTTGGTTTTGGAATCAGAAATCTGGTCTTTCATGCCATGAATAATGACTACTTTTTCCTCAAGTCGTTTGAGGACATAATTCACTGGAGTTGAAGCATCAAACCTAAAAAGGCTTTCCAAAATCACCATCTCACCAGGTCATGTGACTAATCTTCATTAGTGAAATGCACAATTTACAAGATTCACAAAAACCTAAACACCAACATTTGTGTAAATCCACAATTTGTCAAAAATAAAAGCTCACAATAATAGAAATAAAAAAAAAATAGGTGTTACCCTATCTCTTTGAGGTTGAGGGTTCCAGTCTCCGTTGTGGACATATGTGGAATTAGGTGTGTGAGTTAGGAATAGATTAGATTGCCGGTCAAAAAAAAAAAAAGATTAAATTACATGTTTGATCCCCAAGTGATGAGTATAATTGTGAGCAGTTTGTTTTCATTGAAGACAAATAAATTTTAGATGGTCCGTTGATGGTGAATGAGATCATATAGTGGTATTAAAAGAAAAAAAAAAAAAATAGTTGATTTGCAAAGTAGATTTTGAAAAGACGTTTGAATCAGTATGACAGATTATTTACCGAAGATTATGGAATTGATAGGGTTTAGACGTAGATGGCTCTCTTGGATTAAAGCGTGTCTGACTTCCTCTTGTTTAGTCCATCGCGGTCTCATGCAAGGTAATCTGATGTTCCAGTTTCTTTTCATCATTGCTATGGAAGGCCTCCATGTAATAATAGAAGATGCAGTTTCTAAAGGATTGTTTAGTCCATTAAAAAAACGGAGTGATGATTTGCCCATGTCTCATCTTTTATATGTACATGATGTCCTTTTCATGGGGAATGGAGTGAAGACAACACCAAAAACTTGGTGGCAATTTTGAATAGTTTCATTTGGTGTTGGGCTTATTAATCTTCAAAAATCAAATGTTTTTTGTATAGGGGTGAATTCGGTTGACTAGCATGCATATAGATTGTGGAGATGTGTCTTTACCTTTTGTTTATTTGGGTCTCCCTATTGGTTTGAAGATGTCTCGTGTGACTATTTGGTATAAAGTGGTTGAACGGGTTAAGGAAAGGTTGGGATGTTGGAAGGTAAATATGTTTTTTAAGGTTTGCATAATAGTTAAGTCTATTCGGGCTAGATTCTTTTGGGAAGGCAATGACAATGAAAGGAAAACTAGTTGGGTTAAGTGGGAAAAGGTGATAAACTCCAAAGCAAAGGGTGGTTTGTGTGTTGGAAGTTTATACGCCTTCAATTGTGCTCAGTTACAAAAATGGAGATGAAGATTCGTCAATGCTACCAACTCTTTGTGGATAAGAGTTATCAAAAACATTTGCATTGTGGAAATCCAAAGTTTATGGGTGTTTGGGCTCATATAGTGATTTTTTTTGGAACTGCTTGTATATATCTACCAAACTAGAGAAGTAGCAAAATTATAAAGGAATAGCCAGACAAATGGTTTTTTAACCAATCAACCCGGTTGACTTTGAGTTTACGATTCCTAGCCACAAACCAGTGAAAAGGAAATTGGAAAATGGAGTCACACAACACAACCAATTCTTTTTTAAAACTAATCAACTCAAACAAAATACTATTAACGAAATCTCCAAATGAGTGAAATGACCCAAAGGAGAGTCAAAATAATAGCTTTTGGTAGAAGAAAGATGCATTGAGTCGACCCACAAGAAGACATCCTCAACTTCTGCAAAACACGAGATCTCGAAACAAACTTCCATCAACTAAGAAAGGTATGTCTTGACTGTTTTCAGTCACATATTACAAACCGGAAAAAGGACCGATTCTAAATCCACTCCCATTTGAGCAATTAGGTAATCTTTCCAACATAAAACATTTACCTTCTTAGGAATGCCTGTTTTCCATCTCGTAGCTTTACTAGTGTTCGGAAGCGTCAGAGTCAGAGAGTCAGGTCATCAATATTCTTTCTAGCATCGCCTATGGTAACAGTGTCCTAGTTACCAAGAATTCATCTCCGATAATCTTTCCTTCCCGAATTAGATCCAACATCTCCACTAATTGAGAATTCTAGGCACCCTTTCTCTAATTCCATTCCAAATGTAAGCAATTCCACCGCATCTTTTATCAAACAATTCTTTTTCTTTTTCTAGCAAGAATAACCCAGAGAATCTATTCATGAAAGCCGTATTACCACACAAAACATCCTTCCGAATGTAAAATAGTCTCTTTATCATGTAATTGATTTATAGAACCCACAATTGCACTCCAAAACACCTTTTGTATTGCAAGGCGGAAAACCTGGACATAACCCTACATAAGAGTCGTGAAATGAATGGCCTTCACAGTCTTTTACCCACAACGTGTTTTGATGCATATAGTGAAGTCCATATTCCACATAAGTAATATCACTATTCTGGTTACCAAAATTGCAAGAAACAGCTATACTCAATGACCAAAAGTAGCCATTTCATGTTATAAAAATCTAAAATAAGGACCACAATTGCAACAGAACTTTTTGGGACTGAAGAGTAACAAACCCCCCATTGTATCGGACTATTGGTAAATGTTTTTTTTTTTTTTTTTTTTTTTTCAAAATGCCATAATATTCCGCTACAAAACTCATATTCTTTCTTATTTGATCAAATTTGATAGTTTTACAAGTCTAAAATAGCAAAAATATAAGGAAAGGAAAGGAAAAAAGCAGTTAAATAAATGGCAAATGTAAGTAAATCTAAAGTTTGTAATCTGCAGAGTCCCTGAGACCAAGTTCTGAGAGACAAAAGCAATAAGAATCCCAGTCAGTTCTTCGAAGGTACTTCAACAACTTCTTCCTTTTCTGTACCATTGCTTGAAGACCCTTTCTTGAGTGCTTATCCTGCATCATTTTTATATCATATTAAAAGAGCCCTAACTATATGCTATTAATAAATAACATCTAAATTACCTTTTTGTGTAGCACTGTAGCAAGGTGCTTGATCTTTGTAGTCAGTTGTGCCACTGAAAGAATAAATATGCTCAAAAAGTCAATAAACCACATAACTTGCAACCACTAACAACTTCAATCTTGTATATTTTCATGTAAAACACAATAACCACTGTTGAAAATTGTTATTAATCACAGGAAAAAAGATGCATTTTTATTTTTCCTAAACAGAACAAATAACATACAAAGGAAAAATGATGATCAATTGAAGAATGAAGAAAATACTTTTGGACTGTTAAATACCTTGAACACGAGCTGATCCACAATCTGATTCAGAAATTTTAAACTTGTCCCTTACATTTTTAAGCTCAATCTTCTGTTTCTCTGCAGATGACATATGATCTGGATGGAAATACTATCCACAAAAAAAAAATTGCAAAGTTTGAGTCACCAAAAATTTACAAATAGAGAGGTTCTTTCTTTGTATAGAAAAGAACATTCTAACTCTTCATAATCATTGTTCAAGAAGAAGAAAATGGAGAGTTTATAATCCCAAAGAATTTGGCTTTAAGTAAGAACAGCTGAAATTAACCAAAATATTGAAACACTTGCCTTTTCAACCAAGACTTCCTTTGGGGGAGATGACATAAAGCTAGGAGTTCCTCCAAGCTGACCCAATATATTAGCTCTTTGAGCTGCAAGCAAAATAGCAAATGAAACAAGAACACATCATTTGATACCAAATTTCAACTACTGAGACCAAAAAAGTGAAATACCTGCATTCTTTTTGGTTATCCCATCATCCTGCAACTTTTTAAGGCTCTCCCTGAGGTGCATATACTTCAAACCATTGGTGCTTTCGATTTCCTTTTCCTCAATTTCTCTCAACATTTTCAGCCTCTCACTTAACTCTCCTAATGAAAATTTGGTGGTCTTGTTCACTGGCCTCAGCTTCCTCAACTTCTCCCCCATTTCTCCATAGCTGTACATCCTCACAAACTCTGCTTTAGTCTCATCCGATACCACAGCCTTAGTAGAAGGAATCTTGTATTTCAGACTCTGACTAATTCCATCAAGAGGTGACCTTGGTTGTTGTGATTGTGGTGGCATGTGATTTAAACTCATGCGGATTGAGTCTAGAGATGGAGCGGTTTTGGCTCCAGATTGTTGATCAGCTTTTGGCATTACACTTCGCTTGTAGAGCTCCTGGAATGAGATAACTGGTTGCTTTGGCTGTGGTGGTGGTGGTGGTTGGACGCGAGTATACCCCGAGAGGCTTTTTCGGATGTCATCCATGGAAGAGAGCTTTTGAGTAGACTCATCACGGGGACTTGGATTAGAGCTAAAGGAAGACGACCTACGAGGCTGTTGAGGTGTTTGTTTTAGACTGGCTTTCACATCGCTGAAATAATCAGAGGATGAAGAAGAAGAAGATTGGGGTTGTGATTGTGATTGTGAGGTTCCATTGTCATCGGAATTGGAAGATGAGGATGATGAAAAGCGGAGGGAGGAAGTAGCATTTTGGAGGAGGAGTAGATGGCGGTGTCTGAGGGGACGGAAATGGAGGATAATCGCTGTTGCCACCATTGGAGACGATTAACTCAGAAACCCTAGTGCGTGCCTCAGATTCTCTCTGTCTAAGATCAAATCAACAATGCCAAACAATCACATTTTCAATATAACTCAATCATAAGGATTTCAAATTTCACGGATTGAACATAATGAACAACATAAAACATATAGATGTTACACAATATTAACACAGAAATCATACATAACCATACACTTGTAACAACAAACCCTACATCGATCTTGACAGAATTCCGGACAAGAAATAGATACCGAACCAAACAGGAACTCAGTCAGGATTCAGGTTAAATGATGTGCTTCAAACACTAATTAGACACTAATCGAACAACTAACTGCAACTGCTTCATCGAATCAGACAAGCATACACTTGTACCGAACCAGAAAAAAGAAAGTCACTTACCAGGAGACCGGAGAAGGCGAGACTGTAGCCGGTGGCGCCGGTGATTGATGGTGAAGGTGGGAGAGAAATTGCAACTGTGGACTTCTCGTGAAGAAGAAGCGTGGAGGCTGCTTTCAACGAGGGGAGGGCTCTGAACGAGGTGTAGGTTTTGGGGGTATTAATGTAACTTTACCTTTAATAAGTTAGAAGCCATTCAGGGGTATTTGGGATTGTTTAAAATAATTTATAAGAATTAAAATGTTTTTAGGGGTTTTTAAGATTGAAAAATTAAGAGTTTTTGAATTTTTAAAAGTTGTTTGATTGGATCCTCTGAACTACAAATTTGAACGATAAAAGTGACCATTTTATCCTTACATATTATCTTTTTGTTGAATTCAATGTTTTTATTTCCCTAATCTAATAAAAAAAATAGTTTTATTCTCCTTTTGACATGTGTCATCATATTAGGTCTACTAATTAATGCATATTTTATTCTTTTTTTGCCATGTGTCACCTTATTATGTCTCTTAGTTAATGTATACACTTGTCAACTCCATTTCAAAATTCAAATTTTAAAATTTCCACTTTAATTACATTAAATTAATAATATTATAATAAAAACTAAAATAAAAATAATACAAATGATATAATTTCACTTATTTATTTAAATAAATTATTAAAATTTATATAACTAAAAAAACTCTAAATTAATAATTTATTTAAAATAATTAATTAATAATTTTGAGTTTTTACTATAAAAATTTAATTAATTTTGTAACCGTAGTTCTCACGGGTTATAAACTAGTTTATAAAATAAATGAATGAACTTCTTGAAGAATTATATATATATATATATATATATATATATATATATATATATATATATATATATAATCCAAATTAAACATAAATAAAAAATTAGCACATAACATCAAAAATTAACACATAACATCAAAAAGTAACACATAAAGTCATAAACAGCAAAAATCAACCATTGGAACTCTTTCATTCACAAGAGGTAACAGCCCAAACAAAACACCATTTGTTCTTCTTCTTTCACACCTAAAGGCTGTTGGAACAGCCAATGACCACCGTACCAACCTCTTCCTTCTCCTTGAACAGTCGACAGAAACCCATAAACACCCATCCTTCCATTGAAGACCACAACCCAGACACCCCCTATTCGCACAATGTTTCCAGTCGACCCATCTTCTCCACATGTTCATGATGAACACATCAAAACCAAACATTCCATGCCCTCCTTTGATTTCTGTCAAAAAAAATGAAGCTAGTTGCTACTTACCTTGACCAATTAAAGACTTCTTTTTGGTCTACCTTCGTTTGCCCTTCGCAACAGGACAAAGACCGGAGACCCCCTTCCCTTCGTTTTCTTCCTCTGCTGATCATATTTTAGACAACGGGGAGCATCTTCTACACTTGAAATTGATTTTCGTTTTCACATCTCAGAAAATCGCATTCATATTTGATACAATAAACTTACAACAATTTTCGATTTCACACCATGAAGACCATTTATATCAGTGGGGGCTTCGATTCAAGAGCTTGGCTAAGGTTTGATTTCAACAACGGGATGGTGTGCAACGTCGGCTCTGGCGGTGCGAGGGCATCGCTGGTGCTCTGTGACTTCAAAGATGCAAAGACAGAAGAAATGGGGGGTTGGTGTTCGATGGGCGGAAGAAGAGAGACGAGGGTAGAGTTGGGCAAAAAGGAAACACATTCTTTTTTTTTCATTTCAGATGTACCTTTATGTCTGACCGAATAAGATGATATTTTCATATTCAGATGCAAATATAAGAAGTAACCAAACGGTCTGAATCAAAAAGTCCAGCGGTATTCCCGTCATGAATATAAGTGAAACTAAAGATTATTTTATGAGTAAATTAGATTTGTCTTTCAACAAAAGATAATAAAATAAAAATAATAATAATTTATGTTTTTTTTATAAAAGTATTTATTAGTTTATTTGATTTTAATAAAAATGTTTGGATTAACTTATTCTGATATCAAATTTTGATAAGAAATTTGGCAAATTCAACTTACACATATAAAATGACTGAAAGGGACATCTTACACATTATTGGTTTTTTTATATTTGTTTCAATAACATATTATTTTTTTATCATCTATAATAATAATTTTTATATAAAATTAATATCGATAACACCGCAAAATATAATTTGCGACTTTTCTGAGTATATATAGTTGTATCGAAAAGATATTTACAATCATGTAATTACATAGTAGTAAACATTGAAAATATATTTGCAAACATGTACTTATTAACAAATAAAAGATTCAGTTACTTTATACTATATTATTTGAATGATTAAAAATAAAAATAGTAACCAAAGAAAAAAATGTGATACTGATAGCTTGTATTGTATGTAGCTCATTTGTACTATTTGTGGTATTTATTAATCATGAGAGGCACAAGGATTTTTCAATTTGCATTAACATGGTATCAAGCTTATTCCCTCAACCCTAGTTGATTCCTAAGTTCTATCAACATCATCCTTCTATTTCCTCCTTCTTCGCTTCCACTGCTCTAACTTCTTCTTCTTGTCTCTCTTCTTTGTGTCTCTCACCATGCCTGAAGGATCGTCCAACCCTCAACCTCGTCCTACTGATAAAATATACCGCATAACCAACATAAAATCATACATTCCTCTTCTTCTTGATCTAGATCGTTTGAACTACGATTCATGGAAAGAACTTTTTAAAACCCATTGCATTGGGTACAAGGTTTATGATCATCTTGATGGGTCTCATAAGAACAAAGATGACCCGTAATGGTAGACGGTCGACAACATCGTTAAATAATGGCTCTACAGGACCTTAACTCAAAGTGTTCTTCAATCCATCATCACTATCGACGCATTGTTGCCGAGGTTTGGAAGGCCATCGAAAACTTGTTTCATGAAAATAAGGAATAAAAAGCAATGGAGCTTGATGATGAGCTTCGAAATATCACCATTGGAGACTCCACAATCATGGAATACTACACACGTATCAAATCCATCTCCGATTTGCTTACCAATATTGGCTCCCCGATGCCCGAACGCAATCTTGTTATTTACACAATCAACGGTTTATCTCCAAAATATGCTCACGTTGTCACAATCATTCGTCATTAAAAGCTGGTTCCAACGTTTCGCGAAATGCGCTCTATGCTTACTCTTGAAGAACGCTCACTGCTCAAGGATCATGTAACGTCCCAAAATTTAAGACTAAAAATTTCTTTTAATAAAACATTACTTAAAGCAAATTCATCATTTCAAAACATAAGCAGAGCATTAGTTTCCAAAATACATGTTCGTTATCAGAGTAAACATTCCCAGGCTGTCTAATCTATGGTGTGTGCCATGTGATCACCCGAAGCTCTTCCCTCCGCTACTGGAAGTACCTGAAAACAAAACTGAAAACCGTAAGCATGAAGCTTAGTGAGTTCCCTGATGGGTTTTAGCCATATGAACATTCCTATGTGCACATGCAACCCTAATGCTTGGATCTAGGTTTCTCTAATTGAAGATACATTAAATCCAAGACTTCTAATGGCTAATAGAGTATAATAACAATATAAAACAGAGATTAGAAGTTTACCTTGAATCACTTGCTTGATCTTCTTGTCCTTGAAGCTTTAGAGTCACAATTGTCACTCCTCTAATGGCTTACAAACACCAACTAGCAAGAAGATGATTTAGGAGAGAGGAGAGGGGATCAAATCGGCCACGGTTTCTACTCAAAGCATAAGTCACGAAAATCCTTAGCCCTTGGGGTCTATTTATACTTGTAAGGCTCCTAGGGTTTCACCCTTAAACCCTAATTGGATAACTTAGGCCCTAAGCAATCCAATACCCTAATAGATAAGCCATTTGGACGATTTCTATGACTATCCTAAGCCCCAAAATCGTCCCCCCTTATCCTTAAAGGATTTATAGCCCAAAGTCAAATTATCATACAATTGACAATTTATACCCCTTTATTTTAATTAATCTCTTTAAGTCACCAAATTAATTCCTAATTAATTTATGACTTATATTAATCAAATAATAATATTATTATTCCTTATATTATTCCTATAATATATTAATAATCTTCCTTCTCTCATTATAAATCATCCTGTCAAGTTGCTATGGTGAAGGCAACCCAAAAGGACCATGCACAACCGGGTCAAATACTTGCCAAATATAGTTGTAGCCTTAGACACTATTCCAACAGTCTCCCACTTGGATAAGTCTAGTAACTATATATACAAGTATATTTTGATTAGCAATCGTAGCTCTCAAAGACGCTGTCAAACTCTGATCTAATCAATCTTGTCCTTCAGATAAGGGATCGTATAGTCCTCTGTTTAGATATCATGCTTGACATTTATATGGAACTAATTTGTCTAGCATTTGGTTTCTCGATCTCTGATTCATTTGACATAGAACTTAATCGAACACATCAATTTAGTTCTGACCGGGCCCGACACATAAGTCAAATCAAATCATCGAGCTGCCGACTGCCGAGATATCGCTTTTACCCTCTTGGGATAAAAGTAACAGATAAACTTCGACTTATATGCATTTACTTATTCATTAATCAACCATACACAACAATGCGTTTTATAACATCAAGTTACTGATGCGGTTTCGCATTATCAATGTATAACCAATTAACAAATAACAAACCATATATCTATGTTTTAAGACCATATGATATTATCGTCTTGCGATCACCCTTTCTATCACATTCCATAAGGTGATTCCAGCAAGCGCGGGTTTGTTCCAATGCTCAAAACTAGTTCATAAGCACTCATGAACGTTGCAGCAACCTTTTGCTATGTCTAATACCATTTAGACAATCTACACACCAATTCATGACAATCTTCATTCATACCTACTTCCAACATATGAACGATTGTGGATAATTTGAACAATTCGATTATTCTTAATAAACTCAATTATTCTGGAAGTCAAAACATGCAAAATGAAACAATAGTTAAACAATTAACATAAGACAGTAACATTACTCATAAATAATACTCTTTTATTTAATCATCAAATGTTAATTACATTTATCTATTACACGTTTCTACTACTATCTAATCTATACTAATATCATCCTTCAGCCCAATACTCCTAGCATGCTGCAAGTTCTTAACCCTACTCAGTCCCTTCGTAAGCGGATCTGCTGGGTTATCTTCTGATGATATCCTCTTCACTACGAGTTTTCCTTCTTCTACACGATGTCTAATAAAGTGATATTTTCTGTCGATATGTCTAGATCTACCATGATCCCTCGGTTCCTTGGTCAAGGCAACCGCTCCTTCATTATCACAGAAAATCTCCATGGGCTCCTTTATGGCAGGTACAACTCCAAGATCACTGATGAAGTTCTTTAACCATATTGCCTCCTTCGATGCTTCGCTCGCTGCAATGTACTCTGATTCACACGTTGAATCAACTACGGTTTCCTGCTTAGAACTTTTCCAAGTTACTGCTCCTCCATTCAGGGTAAAGACCCAGCTCGACTGCGAACGGTAGTTGTCCCTGTCGGTCTGAAAGCTGGCGTCACTATACCCTCGAACCTTCAAGTCATCACTCCCTCCGAAGACTAAGAACCATTCCTTCGTCCTCCGAAGGTACTTAAGGATATTCTTGACCGCAATCCAATGGGCTCTGCCAGGATTCCCTTGATATCTGCTAACCATGCTCAAAGCAAAGGCTACATCAGGGCGAGTACAAGTCATAACATACATGATTGGGCCAACTACGGAAGCGTATGGTACTCGGCTCATTTATGCTATTTCAGCTTCAGTACTCGGACTTTGAGTCTTACTCAACTTGGCATTACTTTGTATCGGTAATTCTCCCTTCTTCGAGTTTTCCATACTAAAACGTTTTAGTACCTTATCTAAGTAAGTGTTCTGACTAAGTCCTATTAGTCTCTTACTTCGCTCTCTCATTATCCTTATTCCCAGAATATAGGAAGCCTCTCCAAGGTCCTTCATAGCGAAGCACTTCCCGAGCCAGGACTTAACTTCCTGCAGAGTCGGACGTCGTTTCCTATGCGTAGTATGTCATCGACATACAGAACGAGGAAGCTTACTATACTCCCACTGGCTTTGACATATACACACGATTCATCTTCGCTTCGTACAAATCTAAACTCTTTGAATTTCTCATCGAAGCAAAGATTCCATCTGCGAGACGCTTGCTTAAGTCCATAAATGGACTTCTCAAGCTTACACACTCTATTCGGATGCTTCGGATCCACAAACCCCTCTGGCTGAGCCATGTAAACATCCTCAGCCAACTTCCCATTAAGGAAAGCGGTCTTGACATCCATTTTCCAAATCTCATAATCATGAAATGCGGCAATAGCTAACATCACTCTAATAGATTTTATCTTCGCAATTGGTGAGAAGGTCTCATCATAGTCAACTCCGGGAGTTTGAGTAAAGCCCTTCGCAACCAATCGCGCTTTCCATCCACGTCGGTCTTCTTCTTGAAGATCCATTTGCACCCAACGGTCTTACGTCCGGGCACATTATCAACCAAATTCCAAACTTGGTTGTCATACATGGATTGGATCTTGCTGTCCATTGCCTCTTTCCATTTCGCAGACTCCGGGCCTGCCATGGCTTCCTTATAGCTATTAGGTTCATCTAGATTTATTAGTGTACCATCACTAATATACGTATCCCCTTCGGTAGTAATATGAAAACCATAAAACTGGGGTTGAACTCTAACTCTTTCGGAACGTCTAAGAGGTAAGGACTCGTCAATCGGTTCAACCGGAGTTTCCTCCTCGGGTTGAGTGCCAGCGGTAGAGGTTCCTTCATCTATCGATTCTTGAATCTCTTCAAGCTCGATTTGCCTCCCACTATCTCCTTGGCTTATGAGTTCTCGCTCTCGGAAAACTCCTCTCCTCGCAACAAAGACAACATTGTCCTTCGGTCTATAGAAGAGATATCCAAAGGATTTCTGTGGGTAGCCGATGAAAATACATCGCTCACTACGAGGTTCGAGCTTGTCGTGAGTATCTCGTCTTACGAAAGCCTCACAACCCCAAACCTTGATATGTGCTAACGAGGGAGCTTTCCCTGTCCACATTTCGTGAGGTGTTTTGGCAGCCTTCTTAGTAGGGACTCGGTTAAGGATATGGGCAGCAGTCTCTAAGGCATACCCCCAGAACGAGATAGGTAATGAAGCACGCCTCATCATAGAGCGGACCATGTCTAACAAGGTTCGATTACGCCTTTCTGCCACACCATTCAACTGCGGTGTCCTAGGTGGCGTAAATTGTGAAACTATTCCACACTCTTTGGGATAGTCGTGGAATTCTAGACTTAGGTACTCTCCTCCTCGATCGGATCGAAGCATCTTGATTTTCCTGCCCAATTGATTCTCCACTTCATTCTTGAACTCTTTGAACTTTTTAAACATTTCTGACTTTTGCTTGATTAAGTAGATATACCCATATCTACTATAGTCATCGGTAAAAGTCACATAGAAGCGGTTCCCATCCTTCGTGGTTGATCTAAAGGATCCACATACATCGGTATGTATGAGGTCCAATAAACCCTCACCCCTTTCACATGTGCTAGTGAAGGGTGACTTGGTCATCTTTCCAAGTAAACAAGACTCGCACGTGTCATCTTCCCTAAGGTCGAACGACTCCAACGCTCCATCCTTTTGGAGTTGGGCTATGCGTTTCTTGTTGACATGTCCAAGACGACAATGCCACAAGGATGCTTTATCCATACCATTGGAAGAATCCATGCACAAAACATCATTTCCTAGGTTATCTACAATCATAACAGTTTCATAAATTCCATTACATGACATTGCTTCAAAATATAAGACACCATTTAGATAAGCATAAATTGAACCATTCTCATTATTAAAAGAAAATCTAAATCCTTATCTAAACAAACCATGAAACGAAATGATGTTTCTTGCCATTTCTGGCGAATAGCAACAATTGTTGAAATCTAAAGACAAACCATTCCTAAGCACTAAAGAATACACTCCAATCTTGGTCACAGGCGACGATTTTCTGTTCCCAATGGTTAGATTTATTCTTCCATCCTCCACATCCCTATTTCTTCTTAGTCCCTGCAATTCAGAACAAATGTGGTAACCACACCCGGTATCTAGGACCCAAGAAATAGCATGAGATGAATCATTAGATTTAATTGTGTATATACCTGCGAAAGACAGCTTGATCTTTCCTTCCCTGATGGCTTGCAGGTATTCTCGGCAGCTTCTCTTCCAATGCCCTATTTTGTGGCAATGGTGGCACTCTACCTCCTTTGGGTTAGGGTTGGGCTTAGCAGGATCAACTTTGGTCCCTCTAGAAGAGGAACCATCTCGGGACTTTCCCTTGCGGTAGCTCTTAGACGGAGCCTTCCTCTTCTTACCCCTACCTTGCCCAATCGCCAAAACAGGAGCGGCTGGTAGATTGGGAGTTGGTGCAACAGACTTGTCCTTGAGGTTGCTCTCAGCAACCCTAAGGAGACCTTGGAGCTTACTTAGGGTGACCTCTTCCTTGTTCATGTGGTAGGTCATCCTAAATTGGTTGTAACACGGAGGCATGGATTGAAGGACCATGTCGATAGCCAAGTCTTCCCCAAAGTCGACATTCAACTTGCGAAGACGATCGACATACCTTTGCATCTTTTGCAAGTGTACGGTTAGAGATTCACCATGTCCCATTTTAGCGGAGATCATGTTAGTGAAGATCTCGTAACGTTCCTGTCTCGCATTTTGGTGGTATCTCTCCAACAAGTCCTGGTGCATTTCGTACGGATTCATTTCCTTGTAGGACTTTTGGAATTCGGCATTCATTGTGGCTATCATGATGCAATGAACCTTCGTTGCATCACGTTCATAAGTCTCAAAAGCAGTCATTTCAGCCGGAGTAGTGATTTCTGGATTGATCTTCTCGAGCTTCTCATCGAGGACCTACTCCTTGTCCTCGTAGCGAGCAATCGTGTGAATGTATCTTATACATTCGCTAAAGTTTGTTCCATCGAAAGTCACCTTTTGGAAAAGGCTCGTCAATGTGAACGAGCTAGCAGCAACGTTGTTCGCGTTCGACATCTACAAATAGAAAGGACAAAGATAGATTAGAATTTGAATCCCTAATTATCACCCAATAAGAAAAATTAGGGCTAGGATCCAACAACAATATTTACATATTAGAAAAGGGATGCCGTAATCCAACATGCAAACAATTTTGAAGGTAAGTGAATGACGATTCACTAATTCTCCACTATGAAAACATAACATTAAGTTCTAAATGTATTGAGAATTCCTAGGTTTCGATGAGATTCGTTGAACTTTTCAATGGCATGTTTAAATATCAATATGCCCCTCTCGTTTGTGACTGGGATACCGAGGATCACAAAGTGGGTGTGAATTACCATGCAAATTTACACGGTGCCTTCATTGTAACAATCACCTATTCGATGTGCCGGTAAACCACACACGCTCCACCGAACTATGATAAACAATGAATCACCCTTTGCCACCTATGCTTAGAACCAATTAGTGTGCCGGTAAACCACACACGCTCCACTAACTTCTTAGCAAGGGCACAAAGTGCAATTTCATGGGATTGTATCAATTCACTTTTCCTAAAGAAACTAGGATTGGGAATTTTTTGAAAAAACATGTAGTTACTTTGTATTTCATATTATACTTTTAATGAGGAGATGAGGTTGCCCTATCCTACCCATTCGGCTAACGACCCTCCACCGATCAAGCAAGCGGTGGGTGTGAGTGTACACCCATTAAGCGCCATTTTATAGGCCGCAACCTTATACCCACCTTATAGAGCGACTTCGTGAATGAGGCCTACTAACGGTAAGACTAGCATTTTAATTATACATACATACATATATATATAAATATATATATATATATATATATATATAAATATATATATATATATATATATATATATATATATATATATATATATATATTAATCTTGTAATATTATATTAGTATAGGGTTGAATTTTAAACTTGTAAAATTCTAGGGTTTGAAATTTAAATTGTCTAAATTAAACTTTTAATCACAAAACATCAATTTCAAAACTTGAGGAAAAGTTTTAAACTTATTAAAACATAAGGGATCAAATAAAAAATAATTCAAATTAACATTTAATCTCATAATTATCTTTATTTGATTTATTTAATGTTTCTTGCAAAACAATTTACCAATTTAATTAAAATAATCAATCAATTATCACATAAGGAAATTATTATTCAATTAATTGATACATATCTTTAATTAGGTCAAGAATATATTCAAATATATGTTAAAATCGGATTTATATTGACCCATTGAGATAAAGGTAAGTTTCCATAAGATAAACAGCAAGAAATCCCGAAACTAGCTCTTTCTGACGCTCAAACTCGCCGAGTACCACAATGGACTCGCCAAGTTGAGGCCTACTCGCCGAGTCCACTATGGAACTCGCCGAGTTCATCAGGCAGAAGGACAAAATTCGAATTTTGCAATCAACAATCAAGCAACTAATGCAACAATTCAATAGAAACCAATCAAGGCTCTGATACCACTGATGGGTTTGAGCCATAAGAACATTCCTATGTGCACATACAAACCGTAATGCTTGGATCTAGGTTTTCTAATTGAACATGCATTGTATCCAAGACTTTGAACAATAGATATAGTGTAAAAACATAAGAAAAACATATCTAAAGGAATACCTTGAGTTGCTTGCTTGAATCTTCTTGTCCTTGGAGCTTAGAGTCATAATTGTCACTCCTCTAATGGCTTACAGACACCAACTTACCAAGAGGATGATTAGAGAGAGAGGGGAGAAGGCAAGAATTCGGCCAGGGTTCTTTCAAAGGCAAGAGTGCTGATTTACTTGACCCCATGGGTCTATTTATACTTGTGAGGCTCCTAGGGTTTCACCCTTAAACCCTAATTGGATAACTTAGGCCCTAAGCAATCCAATCTCCATATGATAAGCCTTGGACGATTTCTAGGTCTATCCAAAGCCCTAAAACCGTCCACCCCTTATCCATAAGGGATTATAGCCCAAAGTATAACTATCATACAATTGACAGTTTATGCCCTTTTATTTAATTAATCTCTTTAAGTCACCAAATTAATTCCTAATTAATTTATGAATTATATTAATCAAATAACAATATTATTATTCCTTATATTATTCTCATAATATATAAATAATATTTCTTCTCTCATTATAAATCATCCTGTCAAGTTGCTATGGTGAAGGCAACCCAAAAGGACCATGCACAATCGGGTCAAATACTTGCCAAACATAGTTGCAGCCTTAGACACTATTCCAACAGTAACTCATTGGGAGCCCCAGCCATTGAGGCTATGACCAGGGCGGACTTTGTGCCTAGGTTTCAGGCGGAGTTTGCGCCAGTTGTGGAGGTTCAGCAGCTGGTTAGGGAGTTTTTGGACATGAGACAGACTATTGAGACTGTGGCGGAGATTACCGTCAAGTTCAAGGAGAGGGCTTTACTGGTGCCCTAATACATGGATGATGAGGAGATGAAAAAGACCTGGTACCATGATATGTTGAGAGCTAACATCCAGAAATAAGTCATCTACTCGACATGCCCGACCCTAGATGATATGATAGCTAGGGCACGAGAGAGGGAGATTGACATAGAGCACATCAGGAAGAGGAAAGGAGAGACTGGGCAAGTGACTGGGGTTTCTGCGAAGAAATCCAAGGGATTCGACTCAAGGTCGAAGGACCAGCAGGGTCGGAGCCGCTGTAGGAAATGCGTAAAGACGCATGAGGGAGTTTGTGTTGGATTAGTGTCTAAGTCCATAACTATAATTGGTACTCGGACTTTGAGTCTTACTCAACTTGGCATTACTTTGTATCGGTAATTCTCCTTTCTTTGAGTTTTCCATACTAAAACGTTTTAGTACCTTATCTAAGTAAGTGTTCTGACTAAGTCCTATTAGTCTTTTACTTCGCTCTCTCATTATCCTTATTCCCAAAATATAGGAAGCCTCTCCAAGGTCCTTCATAGCGAAGCACTTCCCGAGCCAGGACTTAACTTCCTGCAGAGTCGGGACGTCGTTTCCTATGAGTAGTATGTCATCGACATACAGAACGAGGAAGCTTACTATACTCCCACTGGCTTTGACATATACACACGATTCATCTTCGCTTCGTACAAATCTAAACTCTTTGAATTTCTCATCGAAGCAAAGATTCCATCTGCGAGACGCTTGCTTAAGTCCATAAATGGACTTCTCAAGCTTACACACTCTATTCGGATGCTTCGGATCCACAAACCCCTCTGGCTGAGCCATGTAAACATCCTCAGCCAACTTCCCATTAAGGAAAGCGGTCTTGACATCCATTTTCCAAATCTCATAATCATGAAATGCGGCAATAGCTAGCATCACTCTAATAGATTTTATCTTCGCAATTGGTGAGAAGGTCTCATCATAGTCAACTCCGGGAGTTTGAGTAAAGCCCTTCGCAACCAATCGCGCTTTCCATCCACGTCGGTCTTCTTCTTGAAGATCCATTTGCACCCAACAGTCTTACGTCCGGGCACATTATCAACCAAATTCCAAACTTGGTTGTCATACATGGATTGGATCTTGCTGTCCATTGCCTCTTTCTATTTCGCAGACTCCGGGCCTGCCATGGCTTCCTTATAGCTATTAGGTTCATCTAGATTTATTAGTGTACCATCACTAATATACGTATCCCCTTCGGTAGTAATATGAAAACCATAAAACTGGGGTTGAACTCTAACTCTTTCGGAACGTCTAAGAGGTAAGGACTCGTCAATTGGTTCAACCGGAGTTTCCTCCTCGGGTTGAGTGCCAGCGGTAGAGGTTCCTTCATCTATCGATTCTTGAATCTCTTCAAGCTCGATTTGCCTCCCACTATCTCCTTGGCTTATGAGTTCTCGCTCTCGGAAAACTCCTCTCCTCGCAACAAAGACAACATTGTCCTTCGGTCTATAGAAGAGATATCCAAAGGATTTCTGCGGGTAGCCGATGAAAATACATCGCTCACTACGAGGTTCGAGCTTGTCGTGAGTATCTCGTCTTACGAAAGCCTCACAACCCCAAACCTTGATATGTGCTAACGAGGGAGCTTTCCCTGTCCACATTTCGTGAGGTGTTTTGGCAGCCTTCTTAGTAGGGACTCGGTTAAGGATATGGGCAGCAGTCTCTAAGGCATACCCCCAGAACGAGATAGGTAATGAAGCACGACTCATCATAGAGCGGACCATGTCTAACAAGGTTCGATTACGCCTTTCTGCCACACCATTCAACTGCGGTGTCCTAGGTGGCGTAAATTGTGAAACTATTCCACACTCTTTGGGATAGTCGTGGAATTCTAGACTTAGGTACTCTCCTCCTCGATCGGATCGAAGCATCTTGATTTTCCTGCCCAATTGATTCTCCACTTCATTCTTGAACTCTTTGAACTTTTTAAACATTTCTGACTTTTGCTTGATTAAGTAGATATACCCATATCTACTATAGTCATCGGTAAAAGTCACATAGAAGCGGTTCCCATCCTTCGTGGTTGATCTAAAGGGTCCACATACATCGATATGTATGAGTTCCAATAAACCCTCACCCTTTTCACATGTGCTATTGAAGGGTGACTTGGTCATCTTTCCAAGTAAACAAGACTCGCACGTGTCATCTTCCCTAAGGTCGAACGACTCCAACGCTCCATCCTTTTGGAGTTGGGCTATGCGTTTCTTGTTGACATGTCCAAGACGACAATGCCACAAGGATGCTTTATCCATACCATTGGAAGAATCCATGCACAAAACATCATTTCCTAGGTTATCTACAATCATAACAGTTTCATAAATTCCATTACATGACATTGCTTCAAAATATAAGACACCATTTAGATAAGCATAAATTGAACCATTCTCATTATTAAAAGAAAATCTAAATCCTTATCTAAACAAATCATGAAACGAAATGATGTTTCTTGCCATTTCTGGCGAATAGCAACAATTGTTGAAATCTAAAGACAAACCATTCCTAAGCACTAAAGAATACACTCCAATCTTGGTCACAGGCGACGATCTTCTGTTCCTCATGGTTAGATTTATTCTTCCATCCTCCACATCCCTATTTCTTCTTAGTCCCTGCAATTTAGAACAAATGTGGTAACCACACCCGGTATCTAGGACCCAAGAAATAGCATGAGATGAATCATTAGATTTAATTGTGTATATACCTGCGAAAGACAGCTTGATCTTTCCTTCCCTGATGGCTTGCAGGTATTCTCGGCAGCTTCTCTTCCAATGCCCTATTTTGTGGCAATGGTGGCACTCTACCTCCTTTGGGTTAGGGTTGGGCTTAGCAGGGTCAACTTTGGTCCCTCTAGAAGAGGAACCATCTCGGGACTTTCCCTTGTGGTAGCTCTTAGACGGAGCCTTCCTCTTCTTACCCCTACCTTGCCCAATCGCCAAAACAGGAGCAGCTGGTAGATTGGGAGTTGGTGCAACAGACTTGTCCTTGAAGTTGCTCTCAGCAACCCTAAGGAGACCTTGGAGCTTTCTTAGGGTGACCTCTTCTTTGTACATGTGGTAGGTCATCCTAAATTGATTGTAACACGGAGACAAAGAGTGAAGCACCATGTTGATCGCCAAGTCTTCCCCAAAGTCGACATTCAACTTGCGAAGGCGATCGACATACCTTTGCATCTTTTGCAGGTGCACGGTAAGAGATTCTCCATGACCCATTTTAGCAGAAATCATGTTAGTGAAAATCTCGTAACGCTCTTGCCTCGCGTTCTGGTGGTATCTCTCCATCAAGTCTTGGTGCATTTTGTATGGGTACATGTCCTCATAGGACTTTTGGAATCCGGTATTCATGGTGGCTATCATGATGCAATGTACCTTCGTTGCATCACGCTCGTGAGTTTCAAAAGCGGTCATTTCAGCTGGAGTAGCGATTTATGGGTTGATTTTCTCGAGCTTCTCATCGAGGACATACTCCTTGTCCTCATAGCGAGCAATTGTGCGAATGTATCTTATCCATTCGCTAAAGTTCGTCCCATCGAAAGTCACTTTTTGACAAAGGCTCATCAATGTGAATGAACTAGGAACAGCGTTGTTTGAGTTCGACATCTACAAATAGAAAGGACAAAGATAGATTAGAATATGAATCCCTAATTATCACCCAATAAGAAAAATTCGGGCTAGGATCCAACAACAATATTTACATATTAGAAAAGGGATGCCGTAATCTAACATGCAAACAATTTGAAGGTAAGTGAATGACGATTCACTAATTCTCCACCACAAAAACATAACTTTAAGTTATAAATGTATTGAGAATTCCTAGGTTTGGATGAGATTCATTGAAACTTTTCAATGGCATGTTTAAATCTCGATATGCCCCTCTCGTTTGTGACTGGGATACCGAGGATCACAAAGTGGGTGTGAATTATCATGCAAATTCACATGGTGCCTTCATTGTAACGATCACCTATTCGATGTGCCGGTAAACCACACACGCTCCATCGAACTATGATAAACAATGAATCACCCTTTGCCACCTTTGCTTAGAACCAATTAGTGTGCCGATAAACCACACGCGCTCCACTAAGTTCTTAGTAAGGGTGCAAAGTGTAATTTCATGGGATTGCATCAATTCACTTTTCCTAAAGTAACTAAGATTGGGAAATTTTGAAAAACATGTAGTTACTTTGTATGTCATATTATACTTTTAATGAAGAGATGAGGTTGCCATATCCTACCCGTTCGGCTAACGACCCTCCACCGATCAAGCAAGCGGTGGGTGTGAGTGTACACCCATTAAGCGCCATTTTATAGGCAGCAACCTTATACCTACCTTATAGACCGGCTTCGTGAATGAGGCCTACTAACGGTAAGACTAGCATTTTAATTATATATATATATATATATATATATATATATATATATATATATATATATATATATATATATATATATATTAATCTTGTAATATTATATTAGTATAGGGTTGAATTTTAAACTTGTAAAATCTAGGGTTTGAAATTTAAATTGTCTAAATTAAACTATTAATCATAAAACATAAATTTCAAAACTTGAGGGCAAGTTTTAAACTTTTAAAACATAGAGGATCAAATAACAAATAATCTTAATTAACAATTAATTCCATAATTATTCATATTTGATTTATTTAATGATTTCTTGCAAAACAATTTACCAATTTAATTAAAATAATTAATCAATTATCATATAAGGAAACAAATATTTTATTAATTGATAAATATCTTCAATTAGGTCAAGAATATACTCATATATATCATAAAATCGGATTTATATTGATCTAATATGATTAAGGCAAGTATCTCAAAGATAAACAGCAGAAATCCCGAATATTGCTCTTTCTGACGCTCGAACTCGCCAAGTACCCAGATGGACTCGCCGAGTTGAGCCTACTCGCCGAGTACCACCATGGGACTCGCCGAGTTCATCAGGCAGAGGACAAAAAAAACGATTTTTTCAGCAACAAACAAGCAATCAAAGTATCAATTTAATAGAAACCAATATAGTCTCTGATACCACTGATGGGTTTTATCCACATGAACATTCCTATGTGCACATGCAACCCTAATGCTTGGATCTAGGTTTCTCTAATTGAAGATACATTGAATCCAAGACTTCTAATGGCTAATAGAGTATAATAACAATATAAAACAGAGATTAGAAGTTTACCTTGAATCACTTGCTTGATCTTCTTGTCCTTGAGGCTTTAGAGTCACAATTGTCACTCCTCTAATGGCTTACAAACACCAACTAGCAAGAAAATGATTTAGGAGAGAGGAGAGGGGATCAAATCGGCCACGGTTTCTACTCAAAGCATAAGTCACGAAAATCCTTAGCCCTTGGGGTCTATTTATACTTGTAAGGCTCCTAGGGTTTCACCCTTAAACCCTAATTGGATAACTTAGGCCCTAAGCAATCCAATACCCTAATAGATAAGCCCTTTGGACGATTTCTATGACTATCCTAAGCCCCAAAATCGTCCCCCCTTATCCTTAAGGGATTTATAGCCCAAAGTCAAACTATCATACAATTGACAGTTTATACCCCTTTATTTTAATTAATCTCTTTAAGTCACCAAATTAATTCCTAATTAATTTATGACTTATATTAATCAAATAATAATATTATTATTCCTTATATTATTCCTATAATATATTAATAATATTCCTTCTCTCATTATAAATCATCCTGTCAAGTTGCTATGGTGAAGGCAACCCAAAAGGACCATGCATAACCGGGTCAAATACTTGCCAAATATAGTTGTAGACTTAGACACTATTCCAACATTCCCCACCCTACCACATACCATGCATAACCACATACAGCACATACTGGGCCGCGCCCGCTATCCTGGGCCTCGCCCACCCCTACCTCGGGCCTCGCCCGCTACAGCGGCCCCGCCGCTCCAGGCCTCGCCTGGCTTCGAGCCCCGCTCGGATACAGATCTGTTTCACTTTGGCCTCGCCCACTAACATATAATAGCACATAAACATATCATGCCACTCCACATAATCTAAACACATACTAACGAATCTTGTCCTAAGACCTCGCCTATCTCTGGGCCCCGCCCTTGTCCTGCTACTGATGAGTCATGGAACCCCGTCCATACTCCTGCTGATAGTGAGGTACGGGCCCAGCCCACCCTCACTCCTTCCCTAACTTGGGCCTCGCCCCTGCTCTGCTGCTACTAAGATGTGGAACACCATCCACACTCTGCTATTGGTGAGATACGGGACATCGCCCACACTCACCTCCCTACCAGGCACATACAAGTATCACACAGACAACAAGTATAAACTATCACATAAACCATTCCTTGGGCACCCGCCCTCTATCATTAGACCTCGTCCCAAATATCATACTAGCATACTGTGCCTAGGGCTGACCCCCGGGTCTTCTACTCATAACTACATGGGCCGACTTTGTAGCCGTAGACCCATTCATACAAAGGGAAACTCACCTGCACTGGTTGAACTTGCTGATGAACCCACTAGTTGCTGCCCGACAACTCTCTGAACTCCTGCTCCACTCGCTCCCCGAGCTACCAATATCAAAGCAATACAGAGTCTAACTGACCCCCGAAAGACAACCAAGTCAACTCTGGTCAAAGCCAAAGTCCTGATCAAATTCAACCTTCCAGGTCAACCCTACTCGCCGAGTCACCCTATTGACTCGCCGAGTTCATATGTTCAGAGTCCTTCTATTCACGACTCGACTCGCCGAGTCAGTCCATGACTCGCCGAGTTTACCGATTTCCGAGTCCTGACCTGTCCAACTCACCGAGTCTCCATTCGACTCACTGATTCGAGTCTCAACTCGAAGGGTTTGGGGTTTCGCGACCTGACTCGCCGAGTCCAAGAACAGACTCGCCGAGTCCAAGACAACCTTCAACAGACTCGCCGAGTTGTTCATCCAACTCGCCGACTTCCTACCCAACTTCATCTGACTCGACGAGCTGTTCATCCCACTCGTCGAGTTCCTCCTCATCTTCATGCTACTCGCCGAGTCCATTCAAAGGACTCGCTGAGTCCATTCAGATCTCTATACATGCAGAGGACTCCAAACTGTAGATCTACCCTTCCCAAGCCCATTCCTCACGTAAAGTTGTAAACTTTACATGTAGAGAAGGAGATCTAGGCAATATACACCATAAACTAGGGTTTAAGGCAAGGAGGCTCCACAATCAACTCAAGGGCTGAAACTTTATGCTTCCCAAGACCAACATCGGCTTAGATCTGAAGTAGCAACTCCAGATCCGGTTTCTAACTCAAATGGACAACAAATCATGGCTTAAAAAGCCCCAAATCTCACAACCATAGAAGATCTAAAGGAAGGAAATGACTTAATACCTTCAATACCTCAGAAAGGCTCCACAAACTCCAGATCTGAAGCCAATCCTTGAAGCTTCACTGATTCCCCTCTTTCTTCTTCCTTCAAATCACCCAAAAATGGCTTGGAAGCTTGAATGCACAACAATGGAGGCTTAGGGTTCGTTTTCTGTATGAGGGAGGCTCTAAGGAACCCTAATGGAGAGAACAAGGAGCTTAAATAGTGCCCAAAGTCTCGGATTTAGGGTTTTCCTCGAACAGACCTGACTCGCCGAGTCTCCTTGGCCGACTCGCCGAGTCGGTCACTTACTCCTCGACCCGGATCCCGCTTGGACTCGCCGAGTTCCTCCGTTGTTCGTCGAGTCCCACCTTAAAGTTAGGGTTTTCTTTCCTTTCTTGGCCTTTAAAACTTTGGGTGTTACAGATCACACCCGTCTTTTGCAAGCCACACGTCGGGATAACGCCTCTTCTCCCAATGTTTTGAATTACGAGCATCAAAATCGGCAGCAAATGTAACATACGGAATTCCAGGTATTATATTTTATCATTTATTTTTAAGAAAAGAGAGGGACTCGACGAGTTGAGTCGTAGACTCATTGAGTAGGACCGCGAATGCTGACTGGATTAATGAACGGACTCGACGAGTCGGGAAGGGTGGACTCGATGAGTCCGCGCTGTGGATTGAAACCCTAATTCTCGAGGCTTGTGCCCTATTTAAAGGCCTTTATGGCCTCCATTTGCGGCTACCAGTCCAGAGAGAGATACCCTAACGATTGTGAGTGAGTTGTGAGAGAGCTTGAGCCTTTTTTATCATACTTGGTGTGACTTTGCAAAGGAGAAAGCGTTTCCAGCAATGGGAGGTCAAGAGGATTGCATCTTAGTGGGTTTCCAACTTGGATCTTCAAGTTTGAGGTAGCTATTCGATCCTATCATTCTGTTTTGCTTAAGAGCATTGAATTTAGGGTTTTTATTGCCCTTTTATGGCTTGTTTAGATGAGTATAGTGTCCCATTGAGTGCTAAACTCTAGATCTGGACCTTTTGAGGTCCAGAGAGCTTGGACCATGCTGCTTTTTGTGGTTCTATGGAGGAAATGGACATAGGTTGCCATGTTAGAAGAGATTTCACCAAAATAAGCCTAGAGTGCCTTGCATGTGTAGCAAGATTCGACCTTTACGTGGTTATTGGTCATGAGGGAGCCAAATTTATAGATTAGTGAAGCAGATCTGACCTCAAGAAGTCAGATGAGTGTTGTCATGGGAGCAACTCGCTGAGTTCATAAGTTGACTCGACGAGTCGAGTCGGGGTTGCCCCGCGATTCGTTGCTGAGTAACGCGACGAGTGGAAAGGGAACTAGTCGTTCCAAGTGGGGCTTGGAAGGATTCAGAAGGCCAGTGTGGACTTGCCGAGTCGCCCGAGTTCACTCGACGAGTCTGGTCAAAGTTTGACCGTTGACTTTGTTGACTTTTAGGGTTTAGTCAGTGTTTGGACTTATGAGCCATTAGAGGGGTAGAATGGTCTTTTACCCTTCTTAGAGAACTTATAGAGAGGGGTTAGCCTAGCCTTTAGAAGTTGTACTAATTAAAGTAATTATTTATGTGATTAGGCAAAGGCTAGTGCTGTATTTCAGAGTTCGAGGTTTACTGAGTTACCCGAGGTGAGTCTCCTCACTATACTTACCTAGAGTGGTAATTAGAGTTATATGATAGAGTATATTGTATGCTATGTGTTATCTATGTGATTTTGTGCTATATGTGATTCAAAGTTTACAGAGTTAGGACTAAATGGTCCACAGAGTTAGGACCAGAGGGTCCACAAAGTTATGGGACTGGAGGGTCCCACTGAGACACTTTGACCAGAGGGTCATGCAGAGTTATACCCTCGAGTGGCTAATATGTGTTGCATGTGTTATTTTGGGGAACTCACTAAGGATTTATGCTTACAGTGTTTGGTGTTATGCGTTTCAGGTACCAGTAACGATCGCGGGAAGACGCCGACATGATCAGTACACACATGAGGAGTTTTTATATATTATGATCTTGGGTTGTGTTATATGGATTGAGATGTGAAACAATGAGATTTTATAATATTTATGAATGAAAATATGTTTTTAAAATGTGAAAAAATTGTTTGAAAAATTGTTTGAAAAATTACGGTGTTACAGCAAAACCAACGATTTAATACCTTCGGTGATTGTGGTGGTGGTCGGAACCACTGTGGACGTGGTGCTAGAGGCGGCGACCGACAGGTTAAGTCTGGTGATGGTGGATACGCACGTGGTCAGAATCCTTGGGGAGGGTATTACTCGTCGACGACGCCTTTCATTCAATAGCAGCAGCAACATGAGCTGCTGCCTTCTCCTTCAAGTCACTCGCATGCATGGCCCACTCCACAGCAAAGCCCAAATGTTAATAATCAGCCTTGGTCTAAATCGAGTGCGGCCCATTAGCAAGCGTTTTATTCTATGGATCCTCAGCCCAATATGCAGCCCAACAATTGGCAATAGTTTCAATACCTACCCAACATGGATCAACCGACCAACTTACCGCAAGCGTTCAGTTCCATGACTTTTCAAGACCCGAGCAATGTAGATTGGTACATAGACACCGAGGCAACTTATCATCTTCATGTCGATTCAGGTACTCTCACGTCCATTAAAAATAAGTGCACTAATTCAAATATATCAGTGTTAGATTTTAGTAAAAAAAGAACACATTTTTTTGAACAAGTATCTTTCTACTATAGGAATCGATGGTATAATGGCATAAACAAGGTAGTAACATTGCACTCAAAACTCGTTTAGAGGCCCCAACATTAAGCCAACATTTTGTATACATATGACCATCCTACATGAAACCATCCGAATCCATCTCTATGCTTAAATCTTAACCCTCACAAAACTGTTACTTAGATGAAATGAAAATTAATTATGCACCCTTGAGTTAACCTATCCTAAGTGATATGCATATATATATATATATATATATATATATATATATATATATATATATATATATATATATATATATATATATATATATATATATATATATATATGATGCTTAAACATGTTTTCAAACCAATTATAGTATTCCCCAAGTGAAAAGAATTTCCAGAATATGTTTCATGAATGCAACAATTACATATAATAGACACATTGCAATCAAGAAAACTAAAGTAGAGTGTTAAGCCAAATACATATCACAAATTATTGATAGGGACATGTACTCTTTGTATTTACTCACATTTGCCCTTCTAGCTTCTTCTAAAAACGTTACTTCTTTTCCTAGTGTTGTATAAATACTTTCTAGGCACCGATGGTTGATCAATAAACAATTTATAATTTATTAAATACTTATTACATAAATCAAGTCATGAACCAACTCATTCCAACCATTACATAGCATTTGGTTTGTTGTGTTCTTCAATGGCTAATGTGATGTTAACACAAAAGAATAAGAGATAATGTCACTAAATAACAATCAAGTTTCATAATTGTTCCATTTAAGAACCTCAAAACTTTTTTTTTCAAGAGGTTTGACCACTAAACTCTTTTTCAAGACTTTGTTTTTTGGTTGGCATTCTGTTATCTTTGACTTTTTGTTCCAAGATCTGACATCTGTTTTCAACATTGACCACCCATTCCCAAATGATAGAGTTGACTTCTTCTGGTGCCACATCATGGGGGCAGTGTCCTGCATCTAACTCATTGATTACAATTTCTTTTAAGTGTTTTTTTAACAAGATTTACTTTGGTTTTGGAATAAGAAATCGGGTCTTTCATGCCCTGGATAATCATGATTTTTTCCTCAAATCCTTTGAGGACATAATTCATTGGAATTGAAGGATCAAATGTAAAAAGGCTTTCCAAAACCACCATTGCACCAGGGTCATATGACTATTCTTCATTAAGAAATGCACAATTTACAACATTCATAAAAAATTAAAGTATAAGTCCACATTTTATCAGAAAAAAGGGACACAAAGAGTAAGTTACATTTTTAGTTCCTAAGTAGTGGTTTGCAATCTTGATCCTTAATTTAGGTTTTTGTAACATTTTTGGTCCATGCTCCAAGTCATTTATGTTATAAAAACCTAAAATAAGGATCACAATTTCAAAAGAGAACTTTTTGGGATCAATATTACAAAAATATACTATAAACTCTAAAAAGAATATATAATATGGCCTTAAAGGATACTGCCCTAACCATCTCACTGAGAAGCCCCTCATCAGCACGATCCCTTTTTTGCAAAAAAAGAAAAAAAATACAGGCAATAAAAAACATAACATAATGATAAAAGTTTTATATGGATACAAAAGGTTTCAAGAAAGTTACAGTTGGGTAGCAACTCCCCTAGCACCTAACCATGCAATTCATGTACTATATATATATATATATATATATATATATATATATATATATATATATATATATATATATATATATATATATATACACACACACACCTTAAAGGGAGGCACAAAAGAATATTTTGGAATGTAATGGCCAACACTATTCAAGATTGGAAGTTTTATTAGTCTTTTGCTCATTGATGGGATCTATTCAACTTCTTCAAGGAGTGAGATCTTGTTGTGGTTGTTAGAAAAATGTATTTAATAGCGGCTGAGGTTTGTCAGTGTGTCACCTTTTTGGGTAAGGTGTAACGACCCAATTTTCACGTCCAAAAATTTCGTTATAAAACATTACATGAAAGCATTAATAGTTAAAACATTGTTTGATTAAACCATTTCACATCGAAAAACCAAATTGAAAACCACAACATTCGATCAATCAAATATCAGAGTATCAATCCCAGAATAAACTTGTAGCTGCGGAAACAAGAGAGTGTGTGTGTGTGTGACATGCTGCTATCGCGCCGACTCCTTTCCCCTAGCTGAGGAGGTACCTGAAACCAAAACTGAAAACCGTAAGCACGAAGCTTAGTGAGTTCCCCCACTGTACCACATACCATATAATCTCATAACATACATATATTGTCAGGCATATCTGGGTGCCCGACCTACCCCTTCGGCCCTCTCGACCGGGTATTACCTAGTATATCTGGGTGCTGGCCTCCCCTTCGGTCCTCTCGACCGGATATTGCCTAGCATATCTGGGTGTTGGCCCCCCTTCGGTCCTCTCGACCGGATACTGGGGAACAATTCCTCCCCTCCACTACTACCACATAACATGTATCACAATATCAGATCTATCTAACATGGCTGGGTATAACTACCCCTTCGGCCCTACCGATCGGATACCTCGGGGACTATCTCCCCCCCCCCTACTGTCACTAGCACATAGCATCATATCATACTAGCACATAAACATAACACAGGTAGTAGTAATCCCTAGATGAATATCACGGAGACAATCATCTACATACAACTCCTACTGGTGGGCCGGCATTGTGGCCGTAGGCCCACCGCTACTGGAAGGTAACTCACCTCGAAGTAGCTGCTGATCTGATCGGGAAATGACTGTCTACTGCTGCTGTTGCTGCTCCAGAAATCCTCCGACTGCAATTCCCACAACATACTCAATCAAACACTGCTAACTGTCCTTTGGGTAAAATGACCATTTTACCCCTGATCATGCCCTAAGTCAAAGTCAGAGTCAACTTTCAGTTGACCCGACTCGCCGAGTTGGCTTTCCAACTCGCCGAGTCCCTACCCAAACGATTGCCCTGAATCCCGTTTCTACTCATCGAGTTACGCAACGACTCGACGAGTTCTCCTTCTAAACTGATATTCAAGTCCTTCATCTTACTCGCCGAGTTGTATGAACAACTCGTCGAGTTTGTCTTCATCCGAAGAACACTTATGCTGCGACTCACCGAGTCTGTTCTTGGTCTAAGGAGATTGCCTTGAACTCGTCGAGTCAGGGCATTGACTCGCCGAGTTCCTCCATAGATGAGTTCAGCTTTCGACTCACTGAGTCACACCCCGTGACTCACTGCTCACTCGACACTACGAAAAAGGGACAAACTCGGAGACTCGCAAACAGACTCGCCGAGTCACATGAACGACTCGCCGAGTCGTTGCCATGCACCCACTAAATACATAGATTTGCTCGATTCCAGTCCATGCCATTCACATATCTGGACTCCTAGAACACGAATCACACGTAAAGTTTCCAACTTTATGTGTAGATATTCACCAATACGGATTTTAGGGTTCAAAATGTACTTAAAATGATAGATCCAAGGTCTTCAAGCAGTGAGGGTCCATAAAGGCTACAGATCCGAGCCCTTAGAGCCCAAACATGCCTAGATCCGAAGTCCCTCAACACTATAAGCTCATTACACAAAGGTCAAGACTAGAAGAAGCCTTGAAATGGCTATCACAAGCTCTCAACGAGATAATAATGAAGGGACAGAGAGGGTTTCGAGTCCAATACCTCTAGAAGTTCTGAAATGGCACAAAGATTTTGGATCTTCTTCCTCTCCTCTTGATCTACCTTCTTCTTCTCTCCAAAACTTCAAAGAAATGCACCAAAATCACCCAAATTACCAAAAGAGGAGTTAGAGCTTCGAGAGGGAGTGTTCCGGACGCAATGGGGCTGATATGAGGCACAAAACGTCGTTTAAATAGGGTGCAACCCCTGAAACTTAGGGTTTCATCCAACAGCGGTGACTCGCCGAGTCCGGAATATGGACTCGCCGAGTCGCCAACTTAAACATGTCCCGGGTCCCGTCCTTACTCGGCGAGTCGGACCTATGACTCGTCGAGTCCAAGGCTAAAAGAAGGAAAAATACTTAATAAGATTTACATACCAGGAACCAGGTGCTACAAATCTCCCCCACTTATTTTAGACTTCGTCCTCGAAGTTTGCTGCTCGATCCTGAAACAGCTCGGGATAATGCTCCATCATCTCGTCCACCGGCTCCCAAGTCCATTCCGAACCCTTGTGGTGCTGCCATTGCACCTTCACTAGCTCCACCCTCTTGTTCCTCAAATCCTTCGACTTCCTATCGAGGATTGCGACTGGGCGCTCAATGTAATTTAGGCTGTCATCAACCTGAATATCCTCCAAAGGCACTACTGCTGAATCGTCCACTAGGCACTTCCGCAGCTGGGAAACATGGAAAGTGCTGTGGATTTGGCTGAGCTCGACTGGCAGATCCAGTCTATACGCCACCTTGCCCACCCGGGCCATGACTCGGAATGGTCCGATGAACCTCGGACCTAACTTGCCTCGCTTCCTGAATCGAATGACGCCCTTCCAAGGCGACACCTTCAGGAGAACCATATCCCCGACTTGGAATTCCAAGTCGGATCGACGCTTGTCGGCATAACTTTTCTGCCGACTCTGAGCAGTCTGAAGCCTGCTCCGGACCTGCTGGATCCTCTAGGTCGTCTTGAGCACCACTTCGGTGCTCCCCATGACTCTCTGGCCAACCTCACCCCGGCATATCGGGGTCCTGCACCTCCGACCATACAACATCTCAAATGGGGGACGGTCAATACTCGCGTGGTAGCTGTTGTTTTATGAGAACCCAGCCAAGGGAAGATAGGTATCCCAGCTACCACCGAAATCCAACACGCATGCCCGCAACATATCCTCCAAAGTCTGGATGGTCCGATCGCTTTGACCATCCGTCTGCGGGTGAAAGGCGGTGCTAAAATGCAAATGAGTTCCCAACTCGTCATGAAATCTCTTCCAAAATCTGGAAGTAAAACGCACATCCCTGTCCAAGATAACCGAAACTGGCACCCCGTGCCGTGCCACGATCTCCCTGATATAGATGTCGGCCAATTTCTCGGTCGATATGCTTTCCTGAATCGAGATAAAGTGAGCACTCTTGGTCAATCGATCCACGATGACCCAAATCGAATCCACTCCACGCGCGGTCCTGGGAAGCTTCGTGATAAAATCCATCGTGATATCTTCCCATTTCCACAGTGGAATATCCAATGGCTGCATCTTGCCATGCGGTCTCTGATGTTCGGCCTTGACCTTCCTGCAGGTCAAGCACCGCTCAACGTACCATGCCACATCCCGCTTCATGCAGGGCCACCAATAATCTAGACGAAGATCCCTATACATCTTCGTCGCCCCGGGATGAATAGAGAATCGGGACTTGTGCGCTTCCTCCATCAAGATCTGGCGTACACCCCCGTGGTACGGCACCCACACCCTACGGTGTAGTTTCAAAAGTCCTCGGCTATCATAATCGAAGGAGGAAATCTGACTCACCACACGCTCTCTCTTCCGATGTTCCTCCTTGATAGCCTCCTGTTGAGCCTCCCGAATCTGCTCCAACAGGGGAGTCGCTACGGTCATCCTCATGCAGATATCCCTGATCGGCGCCGCCTTGCGGCTGAGCGCATCGGCCACCACGTTGGCCTTCCCCGGATGGTAGAGGATCTCGCAATCATAATCCTTTACCACGTCCAACCACCGACGCTGCCTCATATTCAGATTCGGCTGATCCATGAGGTACCTCAAACTCTTGTGGTCCGTGTAGATGGTACATCGAACCCCGTAGAGGTAATGCCGCCAAATCTTGAGGGCAAAAACCACCGCCCCCAACTCCAAATCATGCGTCGGGTAGTTCGCCTCGTGAGGCTTGAGCTGCCTCGAAGCGTAGGCAATGACATGCCCCCTCTGCATCAGTACCGCGCCCAACCCAGAAATGGACGCGTCGCAGTATACCACAAAATCCTCTACGCCCTCTGGCAGGGCTAAGATCGGCGCCTCGCACAGTCTCTGTCTCAGCGTCTCAAATGCAGCCTGCTGCTCGGGTCCCCATCGAAAGACCACGGCTTTCTTCGTCAGTCGCGTCAGGGGTACGACTATCTTGGAGAAATCCTGAATAAATCTCCGATAGTATCCTGCTAATCCCAGGAAACTCCGAATCTCAGATGGAGACTTCGGAACCTCCCATCTCATCACGGCCTCGACCTTGGCCGGATCGACCAGAATCCCGTTCTGGTTGACAAGGTGTCCGAGAAATTGCACCTCGCGCAACCAAAACTCACACTTGGAGAACTTGGCATACAAACTCTCCCTCCTCAGGGTTTCCAACACCTCTCTCAGATGCCCCTCATGCTCCTCCTGAGTCTTGGAATAAACCAAGATGTAATCGATAAAGACTATCACAGACCGATCCAGCATCGGTCTGCATACGCGGTTCATGAGGTCCATGAATGCGGCAGGAGCATTGGTGAGCCCAAACGGCATCATCACAAACTCATAGTGGCCATAGAGCGTCCGAAACGCGGTCTTCTGCGTATCCTCCTCCCTGACCCTCATCTGATGATAACCCGAACGCAAATCAATCTTGGAGAACCAAGATGCTCCCTGAAGCTGGTCAAAGAGGTCATTAATCCTCGGGAGTGGGTAACGGTTCTTCACCGTTACCTTGTTCAGCTCCCAGTAATCTATACACATCCGATGCGACCCATCCTTCTTTTTCACAAACAGGATCGGGGCTCCCCAGGGTGAACTGCTGGGACGAATAAATCCCTTGTCTAGCAGCTCCTGCAGCTGCGTAGACAACTCTTGCATCTCGGGAGGAGCCAACCGATACGGTGCCTTGGCTATCGGAGCCGCACCAGGAATGCGGTCAATCCGGAACTCCACCTGTCGTTCCGGAGGTATCCCAGGAAGCTCCTCCGGAAAGACATCTGCAAAATCTCGAACCACCGAAACCTTGCTCACTGTCGCCTTACCCGCCTCCCGGGTATCCATCACATACGCGACATATCCTGCGCATCCCTGCTGAAGATAGCGCCTAGCCCTCGCTGCTGAACATACAGTGGGTCCACAAGGTGGCCTCTCGCCATGAATCACTAACTCTCCCCCACCTGGGGTCCTGACTCGCACCAGCTGCTGCGCGCAATCTATCACTGCCCCATTAGGGCTCAGCCAATCCATGCCTATAATCACTTTGTTCCCACGCAGCGGAATGGGAACCAAATCTACCAAGTAGCGCTCCTCAAACAAACGCAACACGCAATCTCGAAATACCATCGATGCTCACACCGATCGATCATCAACAATCTCCACCTCCAAAGGGCAATCTAACTCACCCGATGACTCATGAAACTTCTTGCTAAGCGCAAGGGAAACAAATGATTGGGACGCACCCGAGTGGAACAACACCTGAACTGGAAGGCCGTTCACATGGAACGATCCTAATGCATACATATACATACGGAGCACATATCAATATCATAACATCATAAAAATAAAATAGAGGGAAAGAATCATACCCGTCACCACATCGGGTGCGGCGCGTGCCTCCTCGGTAGTCAACTGAAATGCTCGGCTCCTCACCACCGGAGTCTCTGCCTTGCCCTGCCAGCCATCCGTGATCCGCAGGGTCGCTGGAGCTGGCGCCTTCACCGGCGCTGAAACTGTCAACTGGGGGCAATTGGCCTTCTTGTGGCCCCTCTGGTTGTAGTGGAAACACAGCAACTCTGATGTCTAAATAACTGCTGCCGGAGCAGTGCAATCCCTGCTAAAGTGCCCAGGCTTGCCGCACTTGTAGCAGCCTAATGATCCCAACCGGCACGCTCCCTCGTGCGTCTTGCCGCATTTCCTGCAGCGTCCGCGTCCCTGTTGGCCTTTCGGCCCCGCATCTGATCCTTTGGGCTTCTTCCCCGAAGCCCCTCCTGACTGACCCTCTTCTGCCTTTCGTTTCCGGATGTGCTCCAAATCTATCTCCCTCTCCCTCGCCCTGGCGATCATGGAGTCCAAGGTGGGGCAAGCTAAAAAACTAACGTGCTCCCGGATATCAGCCCTGAGCATGTCGTGATAGCGGGTCCTCCTCATATCCTCGTCACCAGCATACTGGGGCACCAACAAAGCCCTCTCCCGGAACTTGGCGGTGATCTCCGCCACAGTCTTCGTCGTTTGCCTCATGTCCAGAAACTCCCTGGCCAACTGCTGAAGCTCGACAGCCGGTGCAAACTCTGCCCTGAACCTGGTCACAAAGTCCGACCAGGTCATAGCCTCAATAGCTGAGGCTCCCAACGAGTCACCCACTGACTCCCACCAATCCCGGGCTCGGTCCCGTAAACACCCGGCTGCATACCTCACCTTCGACCCCTCGGGGCAGAAGCTAGTCAACTGTGCAGACTCGATGTCCGCAATCCATCTCCTGGCAGCAATGGGGTCTTTCACCCCATGGAAATCCGGCGCACCACTGCCCCCGAAGTCCTTGAAGGACAGTGTGCGAGATCCCGATTGGCTAGATGCCATATCACTCCTGAATGCCCGAAGGCGATCCTCCATCATCTCCATGATCCCTTCCTTGATCGACCCAAAGAGGATGGGGGTCGACTCAAGGATGCCTTTGGTGATCTCTGACGCGATGAAATCGTGTAGTCCCTCATCTACCGGCTCGGAACCTGATCCCGAACCTGACCCCTCTCCTGAACCGCCATCTACCGGCCTCGATCGAAGTACCACCATTCTGCAATACATAATACAATCATTAGTGATATTGATACTTCCTGAGGGATCACAGCTACTTACAAGTTCCCTGGTCTTATCTTGGCCTTCCTTGGTTCGGGTACGAATCCTCTGCTTTCAGTAGTACGGGCCCATACTACCTTCCACATCTATCCGTACCTTCTTCAAGGAATGCCTCGACTCCACCAGATCCCTTTCACTACTACTGATCACTGCTATACTCATCCTAGGCTTGCCCTAGGGAAATCTATGATTCTACTCTATCCAGCCCTCAGCCTGCAGGCCTCCTTGTAATGCCAATTAACCATTACCCGAGTACCATCACATGTGACGAGGCTCAGATAATCCTTCGAGTACCCGACTCGTCCCTACAACTGTTGGACTCAAACAAGAGCTGCGCAGTAGGATCAAATCCGGCAGTCTAAGATTATTCAACCCTGATCACATGTGACGTGACGTATTCGCCTAATGGCTAACTCCCATTATTCAGAGTCTCACATATCACGAAACAAGTAGAATTCAGACAAGGGTAACAATCTCAATCAACTCTATCTGCTTACAGGAACTGTACTAGCATAAAGTGCTAAGCTCATACTATCAGGCATAACCTAATCAGGCTATCCTACTTGTTGTCTACTCAATAACTAGCATGCAATTCTCATACAACTGAAACACATAAAGCAGACACATAAGGCATCACTCCTAGATCCTTAGTCCTATTCTAGCATGCTGTTCTACAAAAGCTGATAAACATAACATAAACTCGTATGGGTACTTTAGGGAATACTTACTTGAGCTCGGCCGGTCGCGCACATCACACACTTCGTTCTTTCTCGAAACTCTTTTCTCAGTTTTTAGAAAACATTTTCTTTTAGAAAATCTTTTAATCCCTCGATTTGAGTTCAGACACCCCCAAAGGTGTGTTCGAATCCCTCAAACCAGGGCTCTGATACCAACTTGTAACGACCCAATTTTCACGTCCAAAAATTTCGTTATAAAACATTACATGAAAGCATTAATAGTTAAAACATTGTTTGATTAAACCATTTCACATCGAAAAACCAAACTGAAAACCACAACATTCGATCAATCAAATATCATAGTATCAATCCCAGAATAAACTCGTAACTGCGGAAACAAGAGAGTGTGTGTGTGTGTGTGTGTGATGCTGCTACCGCGCCGGCTCCTTTCCCCTAGCTGAGGAGGTACCTGAAACCAAAACTGAAAACCGTAAGCACGAAGCTTAGTGAGTTCCCCCACTATACCACATACCATATAATCTCATAACATACATATATTGTCAGGCATATCTGGGTGCCCGACATACCCCTTCTGCCCTCTCGACCGGGTATTGCCTAGCATATCTGGGTGCTAGCCTCCCCTTCGGTCCTCTCGACCGGATATTGCCTAGCATATCTGGGTGTTGGCCTCCCCTTCGGTCCTCTCGACCGGATACTGGGGAACTATTCCTCCCCTCCACTACTACCACATAACATGTATCACAATATCAAATCTATCTAACATGGCTGGGTATAACTACCCCTTCGGCCCTACCGACCGGATACCTCGGGGACTATCTCCCCCCCTACTGTCACTAGCACATAGCATCATATCATACTAGCACATAAACATAACACAGGTAGTAGTAATCCCTAGATGAATATCACGGAGACAATCATCTACATACAACTCCTACTGGTGGGCCGGCATTGTGGCCGTAGGCCCACCGCTACTGGAAGGTAACTCACATCGAAGTAGCTGCTGATCTGATCGGGAAATGACTGTCTACTGCTGCTGCTGCTGCTCCAGAAATCCTCCGACTGCAATTCCCACAACATACTCAATCAAACACTGCTAACTGTCCTTTGGGTAAAATGACCATTTTACCCCTGATCATGCCCTAAGTCAAAGTCAGAGTCAACTTTCAGTTGACCCGACTCGCCGAGTTGGCTTTCCAACTCGCCGAGTCCCTACCCAAACGATTGCCCTGAATCCCGTTTCTACTCGTCGAGTTAGGCGACGAGTTCTCCTTCTAAACTGATATTCAAGTCCTTCATCCTACTCGCCGAGTTGTATGAACAACTCGTCGAGTTCGTCTTCATCCGAAGAACACTTATGCTGCGACTCGCCGAGTTGTATGAACAACTCGCCGAGTCTGTTCTTGGTTTAAGGAGATTGCCTTGAACTCGCCGAGTCAGGGCATTGACTCGCCGAGTTCCTCCATAGATGAGTTCAGCTTCCGACTCACTG
Organism: Lactuca sativa; assembly: GCF_002870075.4. NCBI lineage: Eukaryota > Viridiplantae > Streptophyta > Magnoliopsida > Asterales > Asteraceae > Lactuca > Lactuca sativa. The sequence goes on along the minus strand of NC_056630.2, from coordinate 12,866,382 downwards.
AGTCACACCCCGTGACTCACTGCTCACTCGACACTACGAAAAGGGGACAAACTCGGAGACTCGCAAACAGACTCGCCGAGTCACATGAACGACTCGCCGAGTCGTTGCCATGCACCCACTAAATACACAGATTTGCTCGATTCCAGTCCATGCCATTCACAGATCTGGACTCCTAGAACACGAATCACACGTAAAGTTTCCAACTTTACGTGTAGATATTCACCAATACGGATTTTAGGGTTCAAAATGTACTTAAAATGATAGATCCAAGGTCTTCAAGCAGTGAGGGTCCATAAAGGCTACAGATCCGAGCCCTTAGAGCCCAAACATGCCTAGATCCGAAGTCCCTCAACACTATAAGCTCATTACACAAAGGTCAAGACTAGAAGAAGCCTTGAAATGGCTATCACAAGCTCTCAACGAGATAATAATGAAGGGACAGAGAGGGTTTTGAGTCCAATACCTCTAGAAGTTATGAAATGGCACAAAGATTCTGGATCTTCTTCCTCTCCTCTTGATCTACCTTCTTCTTCTCTCCAAAACTTCAAAGAAATGCACCAAAATCACCCAAATTACCAAAAGAGGAGTTAGAGCTTCGAGAGGGAGTGTTCTGGACGCAATGGGGGCTGATATGAGGCACAAAACATCGTTTAAATAGGGTGCAACCCCTGAAACTTAGGGTTTCATCCAACAGCGGTGACTCGCCGAGTCCGGAATATGGACTCGCCGAGTCGCCAACTTAAACATGTCCCGGGTCCCGTCCTTACTCGACTCGCCCGTCCTTACTCGGCGAGTCGGACCTATGACTCGTCGAGTCCAAGGCTAAAAGAAGGAAAAATACTCAATAAGATTTACATACCAGGAACCAGGTGCTACATAAGGTCACTACTAATAAGGAACACAGTCTGTTGGGGAGCGTTTTGTTTCCTCCTGAAGGGTGTGATATGATGTGATTTCAAGTTGGAACAAAGGTTCAATTGACTAGCTTATTCTGGTGGTGTGCGGTCGTGTTTCGTTTTACGATGTGTCCGTGGCAGTTGGACTGTGGAAGAGCGTGTGTTTCAGAATGGTATGGCTCCTGTAGTTTGGCAAGTGTAGAGTGGGGTGTTGATTGGGTTCTTACTGGTCAGTGGGACGATGGTAGTGTGAATGTAGGTCTGTTGGATGTTGGATAGGAGTCTTCATGTTTGTAGTTGGGTAATGGCAGGAACAGTGATGAACCGTGAACTTCTCATCTCAAGGGTTGGATGGTGTCATGGCGTGTCGTGAGCCATCGTGGATTTTACTCTTGTGAGTGGGGTTGGCAGTTGGGTAGCGAAGACTTGTGTGTTGATTTGTTAACCGTGTCGCATTTTTGGGTGTTTGAGCAGTATAATGTTGTCACCGGTGTTGAATTGCTGGTAAAGTCATGGTAGTATGTTGGCAGCTCCTTGATGGGATTCTTCCTATCAGACTTGTGTTTGGTTCATGTTGAGGTACCATGTGAATTCCCTCCCTATATTACCTATGTCATAGAGGTGGCATGCTAGACTAGCCGAGTCTTAGTAGTTGATGGCTGTTACGAGTATTTTATGAGTTGTTGATAACTCTAGGACAGTTGATACTCTTCGAGACTGCTAATAGTCCCATGGTTGTTGATAGTCCCAGGGCTGCTGATAACCCATAGTTGTTTAGATTGACATAGGGGTAATGGTATTCTGGTTGGGAATACCAAGAGGCCGGTAGTGCAGGTGGTTATAAGACCCTTGAGAGTTTTGGCAGATGATTATGCACTTGTGTTGTTTTGGGAGCCTGATTGTCACACAAGATTTGATATTCACCATGGTTGCGCTTGTGGGAGCAGTTGATTATTTACGACTTGTTAATAAGTCAGGTTTGCGTTAAGGACCCCAATCAAGAAATCTAATTTTAGGTCGGGATGAGCTGAACTGTTGTTCCATTTGATTATCTTCATGGCTTGATGCAGGGTTTTTGAACCAAGGGGATGTATGGACTAGCTTAGATCTCGCTTGTTCTTTCTCGCTCGGATGTCAGTAAGCGAGGTTGGTAGTTTATGCAGTTAGTATTGGATTCATGTCTATTGCTGTCAGTGGGGAGGCGTAAGGTCGGTGAGGTTTTGTTTGGGGTTAGACCTTTGTGTCTTGGTCAACAACTCAACATGGTTGATGTTGAGGGAAGCCTTGTTTGCTGTGGAGACAGACATGTTCGTGAAAATTTAAGTTAAGGTTCAGGGAGCCAGCCCCTCTCGATTCGGTTGGTTGTGATGTGTTGATCTTCATTTTGTGTCAGGGGTGCGTTATTTTGACCTTGGGGGAGTCATTGCTCAGGTTTTCCATACGCGCATGGTTTTGGAAATCTTTGGGATGTTAGTCGTAGTTTCGGGTATCCGGTGTGGCGATAACTCGAGCAGGAAGTAAATTGGTCTTGGAAGATCCTTTGTACGGATTCGTGAGGGGGCTATTCAAAATGTTTGGTAAGGACAGATTTCGAGGACGAAATCTGATTTAAGGGGGGGGGGGGATTGTAACACCCGGTTCCTAGAGTGGATCAGTGTAATGCGTTAAGGAGCCAGAGGCATGGTTTTTGGTAAAAAAACATGAGTCATGACATGACCATAAGGAGGTCAAGACGTGACGAATGAAGAATGAGAACACACATCTAGAGGAGTGGTAACGACGTGACATGTAGTTGGTCACGACGTGAAAAGGGTTGCAACCCAAGCCCATGATCTTTTAGGGTTTCCTTCGTATTTAAGCACCCCTAAACTCTGATTTAGGTTTCATTTCTCTGCCTCCATCTCTCTCAGACCTCATAAACCCTAACTCTAGCTCATCATTGTGGTTTTGGCTCATTTTCGTGGTTTCGATGCTCTTTGAAGGAAGTATAAGGAGAATGGGTGCAAGGATCAAGCAAGCAACACTTTCTCATCTTTGTTATCATCTTCTGGACGTTTATGCCATATAGGATCAGTCTTCGTTGGGTGAGATTTGTGGTGTTTAGCTGCTACTTGCGAGGTGAGTCTTCTCATTATACTTGCATGTGTGGTAGTATATGCATGTCGACCAACTGGGTCTTATTTATTGATTTATGTTATATGTGAACTGAGTTGTTGATAACTCCTGGACTGATGTAAGTCCAATGGACTGCTGATAGTCCCAAGGGTTGTTGATAACCCATGAGGTGTGTTGCTAATCCACAAGGTGTGCTGCTAGCCCATTGGGACCGCTGATAGTCCCTAGAGTTATTGATAACCCTTAGCTGGTTATTATAATGTGTTGTATGCAGTATTTTGGGAAATTCATTGAGCTTTGTGCTTACAGTTGTAGATTAAATATTTTACATGTACTTATCGGATTGCGAAGGCGGGACTGTACACATACATCAGCAGATTTATGATTTGAGATTCCACATTGTCTTCTTTTTAACTCTGAATTCTGAATAATGGTTTATGAACAAATGAGTTGCCCTAAATGTACTTTTGTTACATGAATGTTTTTATTATTTTAAAAATGGAAGAAATTAGCCAGGATTTTGGGATGTTACACCGATGGCCACAGATCAACACAACCTGCTGACTAGGGCTGTGCATGGGTCGGTTTTGGACCCAAACCCAACCCAACCCATAAATGGTCGGTTTCTGGTCGGTTCGGTTTCTTGGGTTCTGAGGTCGGTTTGGGCGGTTTTTCGGTTTCTTGGGTTCAACCCATACATTCACGGGTTCTAGTTTAAACCCATGGGTTTTGGGTTTTAACCCATTTTCCATAAATGAATTAACAAGTTAAATACTTCAAAAAACACCAAATTTAAGTTAAATACTTCAAAAAACATGAATCTTACAACAATTAGTCTATTACAAGTTACAACCAAAGCCCGAAATAGTTTATTACAACAAAAAAAAACAATCAATTATGGGTCGGTTTCTCGGGTTGGATGGGTCGGTTTCTTGGGGCGGTTTGTCGGTTTTAAGTACGGGTCGGTTTCTGTGTAAAAACCAAAACCGAACCCGATTCTTCGGTTTAAAAAAAATTCAAACCCTAACCGTCGGTTTTGCTTCGGTTTCGGTTTCATCAGTTTTAGTCGGTTTCTCGGTTTCTTGGTTTGGGTTTGCTCACCCCTACTGCTGACTAAGGATGAACTTTTTAAACGAAAACCGAACAGAAACCGATTATTGGTATTTTGTCCGGTTCTCGGTTCTTAGTTTACTTCTTATTCGGTTTTCGATTTTTTAGTTCCAGTTCCGAACACCTTCTTAGATAGCAAACTTCTTAATAAAACTAGTATCGAATCGGAACCAGTTAGTGGTATTAGCTCCGACTTTCGTTCCGTAGTTTACGACGTATTTGGTTTCCCTTTTTTCAGTTCCAGACCAATTTACATGCCTACTGTTGACCCCTTAGGGGGGCTCATCATTTTATCCCTTTTAATTCACTTGTCATATCATTGTCACATCAACTTTTTTCTTAACTCTCTCTTCCACTTCACCAATATCATAACACATGAAAACTCATCTTTCTCATCCCTATTAGCCATTCACTTCTTTTACTTAAAAAAAAAACTAATTGAAAACATACAAAACAAGCTAAAAGCATACAAACATATTTTTATAACTTTTTATATAGAAAATACAAGTAACAAAGTCTAGAGAGGGCACAAGTTAGTTAACCCGTAAAGTCTTCATTTGGCGATACGCATTCATGCTAAGACTCATACATACTTGCAGTATCGGAGATAAAGCAAGCCGTCTCCCCCGCCCCCTCACCAACTCCATTCACCCTTATACTATCTCATCAACAATCCAAATCAACCTATATATATTCATTCAAAATCTTTTATGTCCTAACTATTGTATCCAATTTATTTTTCTATTTTCTTTAAATTTTTGTTAGATTTCAGTAAAAAAACACACATTTTTCCGAACAAGTGTCTTCTACTATACGTATCGATGGTATAATGACATAAACAAGGTAGTAACATCACACCTGAAACTAGTTTAAACCCGACATTAAGCCAGCATTTTGTATACATATGACAATCATACATAAAACCATAAAATATGTTTGTTGAGTCCACCTTTAAGCTTAAACCTTAACCTCACAGACAAAACCATTACTTAGATGAAACGTAAGTTAATTCCGCACACTTGAGTCATCCTTAGTACTCTAAGTGATATGCATATATATGATGCTTAAATATGTTTTCAAACCAATTGTAGTATTCCTCAAGTGAAAACAATTTCCAAAATATGTTTCATGAATGTAACAATTACATATAATAGACACATTGCAATCAAGAGTACTAAGCCAAATACATATCACAAATTATTGATAGGGACATGTACTCTTGGTATTTACTCACATTTGCTCTTCTAGCTTCTTCTAAGCACCTTACTTCTCTTCCTAGCGTTGTATAAATACTTTCTAGGCACATATGGTTGATGATTAAACCATTTGTAATTTATTAAATACTTCTTACATAAATCAAGTCCTAAACCAACTCATTCCAATCATTGCATAGCATTTGGTTTAATGTGTTCTTCAATGGCTGATGTGATACTAACACAAAAGAATAAGAGATATTGTCACTAAATAACAATCAAGTTTCATAATTGTTACCTCAAAACTTTTTTTTCAAGAGGTTTGACCACTAAACTCTTTTTCAAGACTTTGTTTTTTGGTTGGCATTCTGCTATCTTTGACTTTTTGTTCCAAGATCTGATGTCTGTTTTCAACATTGACCACCCATTCTCGAATGATAGAGTTGACTTCTTCTGGTACCTCATCATGGGGACAGTGTCCTGCATCTAACTCCTTGATTTCAATTTCTTTCAAGTGTTTTTTGACAAGATTCACTTTGGTTTTGGAATCAGAAATCGGGTCTTTCATCCCCTGGATAATCATGACTTTTTCCTCAAGTCCTTTGAGCACATAATTCATTGGAATTGAAGGATCAAATGTAAAAAGGCTTTCCAAAACCACCACTGCACCAGGGTCATATGACTATTCTTCATTAAGGAAATGCACAATTTCACAACATTCACAAAAACTTAAAGTAAGTTACATTTTTGGTCCCTGAGTAGTGATTTGCAATTTTGATCCTTATTTGAGGTTTTTGTAACATTTTTGGTCCATGTTCCAAGTCATTTATGTTAAAAAAAACCTAAAATAAGGACCACAATTGCAACACAGAACTTTTTGGGACCAATATTACAAAAATATACTATAAACTCTAAAAAAAATATAATATGGCCTTAAAGGATACTGCCCTTACCATCTCACTGAGAAGCCCTTCATCAGCACGATCCCTTTTCTGCAAAAAAAGAAAAAAATGCAATCAATAAAAAAAAAACATAATATAATATGAAAAAAGTTTTATATGGATACAAAAGGTCTCAAGAAAGTTACAGTTGGGTAGCAACTCCTCACTAAATTCCTAACACTCAACTTCAGGTAGCCCGAAATGCCCCTAGCACCTAACCATGCAATTCCTGTAGTTTTCCTTTCCTAAAAAGCAAATAAATAAATATATTAATTCCACAAAAACCTCTAATTTTATCTTAAAGAATTCATATATATATATATATATATATATATATATATATATATATATATATATATATATATATATATTTACCTTAAAGGGAGGCACAGAAGAATATTCTGGAATGTAATGGCCAGCACTATTCAAGAGGACCACAGATTTAGCTAAAGCAGGCCATAAACCAGCAACAATAGAAACAAAATAGCCTGTACACATGGCAATTAGAAAAAGATTATCATTATAACTTATAGAATTAAAAAAGAAAAGTTTATAAAAAGATTGAGAAAAAAAAAAAAAAACCTCCGAATGAGTTCCCAACAAGATGAACTGGTTCCCGAATAACATCAACTATAAAATCTCTTATAAACTCAGCCCACAAAAGTTCAGTGTATATAACATTTGGTTTCTCTGATCTTCCAAATCCTAAAAGTGTAATAGCCCAAACACGGTTGCCATTTTCAGCTATATTCTTAATATTGTCACGATAATGCTCCAAAAAAGCACCAAAACCATGCACAAGAAGAATTGCAGGACCTTCACTTCCCACAACAGTATACTGAAAAGAAAAAAAAAACAAGAAAATCCCATGAGTGATTTGAAATCAAATTCTGTATAGAAAGTTTAAGGATTAGTTTTTTAAACTAGCCTGTATTAGATAACCATTCCACTTCCAGTATCGAATAGAATATCTTTTAGTTGAATCAAGTTGACTTCTTGATGCCAAAAGACTATACCACTGCCAAAAAAAAAGTCACAAATTTGGAATAAGATTCATCAAGATAGAGGGCAATAGTGGAAAAAACACACCTCTGTTGAGAGAACATGCCCAGCTGCTGCAGCAATGGTGGCAGTTGAGTAGCCAAAGGGCGACAGAAATCCACCATTTCTGTCTTTTTCATATTTTAGAGTCTCATAATACACTCTTCTTCTAGAAACTATTCCAAGCTGAAGGACAGGTCCAAAAAGAACACCAAATGAAGCTCCTTCACGTGTTTCAGCCTTGCGTAATTTTTCATGCACCCTGTAATAATATATATAAAGGTGTTTATACAAATACCAATTATTTGAAATATAAATATTACATAAAGATCCAGGAAAAGAATGATACATACTCCTGCCAATCATCGCGTGTAGTACCCTCTAAATATTTTAGATATGCTGACAATGCATTAAGCACATCATTTGTCCCACCTCCAATAACATTTCCTTGTTGTGTTATAAATGCTGAATTTTTTATTCTCTTCTGGTTAGTCTTAGTAAGGTGCATCAAATTGGTTTGACTAGTCAGACCATTTGATGCAAGAATCCTAGCATTCTGCATTACGTATTCAGCTGAATTGTTCTTGATGGAAGTCCAGGTATCTTTTGATTTGTATGGATTCTCATCTATGAATTCCTTCAAATCATTCAGTGTTGGTAGAGCACCTGGATCATGAAGCAAATACAATTTCTATATCAAAACAACAAATTAAATACAGTTACTTTCTCATATAGGAACCATATTACTTAATACTTACCCCAGGCTAAATCTGTTGCTATGCTAGGTAACTTTGGGGATGAAAGAGGTGAATGTATGGACAATTTTAATTGTTGAAACTCCTCATATGACAATGGGATGTCCATAATGTTCTGGAAAGATTTAGATTAAATCAGCATAATCCAAAATGCAAAGTTTGCAAACTAGTACTGATGAAGTGAAAGATATACCTTGATATCATAAAAGGGGGTACTCCATAGAGATATTTTAGGGCTCTTTATGTCTCCCAAGTTTTCTTTAACCTTCTCAATTACCAACTGTAACTCATATTCCACCTCTTCTTGTGTGTAAATGTTTGCAGCTCTGACCTGTTTCAACCCTAGGTGATGAATTAATTATGAGTGGTTGGGTGATGAAAGCTGCCCCTTTTCTTGTTCAATCTAAAAAATTCTTAGCAAGCAAACCTTAAGGTAACAACCTCTTTTACAAGATCTTGGATTACAGATTCTGTCCTCCCGGACCTGATCATCAGATCAGATCCCAGATCCTTCAATGAGTTTCTCAGATCTTTCACAGCAAAGAGGAGCAGCTCAAGCTTTTCCTCAGTGAAGTCTGCAGTTGGTAAAACGAGAACCAATGCATCAAAATATTGTGTATACAGTATATGCACCATTTTGATTGCTACAACCATCAAATTATTCTCCAAAACTTCGTTTCGTTGAACTGGAACTTCAAATACTAAATTGCATCACTATTCTTCAATGCGAGGATTAGTGATAGCGTATGAAACGCGAAGAATCGGTTTAAGAAAGCTTACTCTAATTGCGGAAGTAGTAGTAAAGTAGTTAAAGGCACTCACAGCGAAGAATCCGGTGATCGAAGACATAAAGAGGAACAACCGCCGTATGCTTCGAGGCAGCAATTAAACCTGGATGATCATCGACACGAAGATCATTCTTGTACCAAAGAACTGCAGCGCCGGTGCTTTTTCCGCCATTGGAACTTGTTATTGCCTTAGAAGTGGGCAGTTTAACGGTAGCCGAAGAAGAACACCGGACGGGAGTTAGTGGAGCTGATTGACGACGATTTTGCAAGAACAAGGCAGTTGGAATGCAGGGGTACACAAGAATCGCCATGGAGATAGAACTGGATTTCCATCAATGGATATTGCAGATTAACATGATAAAATATCTAGGGCTCCCATGGAGTTCTGTCCAAAAGGATGGTAGTTAGACTGGTCACTTGAAAGTAAAAGAATAGTGACCTAACTTCATGTGTAAAAAATAATTTGGAAAGATTCGAACCCATATCTTCCATCCATCATCCACAAAATAAGCCACGAATCTTATTAAGGATTTGTATACAAATTTAGGAATTTGTTAGATTTAGTTACGTAGATATACTTTCCTATTTTAAAGTGGCTCTTGATTTTATAATGAATTATCATCCAGAATCGTGGTGATTTTTATCAAAATTTATATGGTATCATCCTAAAAGATCCCTAACCATCCTATAGCCATTGTTAATCTTTTTCCACTCTCCTTGATATGCAAATGATTAAACTCTCTTCATCTAACTATACCATATGATGGAAACGAATCGTCGAATCCTTCCACTTCTCTCATATCAAAAAAATACCATATTGACAGGCTGTAGATCTTAACCCGTATTATTATATCCAAATTTATTTAAATTTTAAAACATACTCATTTTACCCAACTTCACAAAACGTTAAATTTAACGAACACAATTTTTATATGAAAAATAATTAAATTCATGAAATATAATGTTAAAAATGGATGGTTAGGCTATGATTTTTTTTCTTCGAAAATGTAGTCATTTAGATTTTATTCTTTTACCTTTTTCAATGGTTTATGTGGGATTAATTTTATAAAGTCTCATTTTACACAATAAATTTTTTGATTTTTAATTAAGATAAAATACAATTTTCATAAACCCCAAGTCAATAAAAATCATTTGTTACAAAAGACAATCATCCAAAAATTAGAGTATTATAACAAACGCGAAATCACACAATGCTAAATATGTTGATGAGTGTCTACAGTCAAACCTTCGTCTTCCCCAGATCATCTGAAATATCTGAAACATTTAATCCACAACTACAAGTCAAAGCTCAACGAGTTCCCCAAAATATTATACACAACAATATACATACACTACATACAAGTAATGGCCTTCGGCACGAAGTTGGTTCACCCGGAGTTTCTTGGCCTTTAGCACAAGGCTGAACCGCCCTCAACTCGCTCATAATATGTCGACATATATAAATACACAAATATACAAACAAACAAACCAACAATGACAAACAACTGTCTAAACAAGTTGGTTCACCCGGAGTTTCTTGGCCTTTAGCACAAGGCTGAACCGCCCTCAACTCGCTCATAATATGTCGACATATATAAATACACAAATATACAAACAAACAAACCAACAATGACAAACAATTGTCTAAACAAGTCTACCTGCCTAACAACTCACTACATCATACTAATATCCTAGCATACAGATGATCCATATTGTAGTATAAGTATAGTGAGAAAACGCACCTTGTAGATAGACCGGGCAACCACCACAGCATGCGAACACTAACATACCACTCTCACACATCACCTAGATATTAAATAAAAAAGGGACAAACTCAGCTATGACCTAAAACCCTAAAGTTTGATCCAAGGTTAAACTTAGTCAAAAAGTCAACAAGTCAATATGTTGGTCAATGAGTGCGCCACACCATCTTCTGGGTGTCCCGTATCCACAAAATGACAAAAAAAATCAGGATCTCAGGCTAAAACAAACACGCCTTAGAAAACCCTAAAAAGTGTGTCGCGTCCAGACCTTCTTCATAAGGTGAAAAGACTTAATCCATTAAGTTAAGAGCCCATAAATCCATATACGATCTTTAGCGTGGTCTTAATGGATAAAGTTTCCAACTTTACTCATTAAGACACTCCAATTAAGCAATATCTAAACTTTATGCACTAAAATGACCTAAAAAGCCAGCACAACTTGCATGGCTTATTAGGACATGCACAAAACACCAACTTTCTAAGTCCAAAAGGTCCGTAGAACAATCCTAAGTACTCAAAAGAAGCTGGAGTCATCTCAACTCCAAGCTCACTACCAAAGAAGGACCAAAAGTGCATAAAAATGAGAATAAGCAATCTCTAGTAAACTAAAAGGGAAGCTTGAAGCTTTGTACCTCACAAAGGTCCAAGAAAGGTGCAACCTTGTTGGATCTACACTTTTCTCTTCGCTTCAATGCACCAAAAGAAATCTTGATCTTTAAGCTTCAAGCACAAACAAAGGGACAATAAGCTCTCAATGTGAAACAAGACTCAAAATGAGAGAAAATGGGACTAAGATTTCTAGAGACTCTCTCTATGACGTTGGAGGCCGCAAATGATCCAAACCTATAGAGTTAAAGGTTTTTAAATAGCCCCAAAACCATAAAAAAAAACGCTCAACCCATGGGTCAGGCGCGTCGCGCCCTTAAGAGACTTGTCGCGTCCAACGCGATTAATTCCAGATTCTTCGATTTTCAAATTTTTGTGAATTAAGTTGAATAAAGTCAGAATAAATTACATACCGGTGATATGGATGTTACAATGTCATAGATAAAAATCAAAATACAAAAAGACTTAAACGAGAAAAGAAGACAAATCAACACTATAAGTAACAACATCAAATACATTAAATACATCCATGACATAGAGCTCTTGAGAACTGTAAATGTGACATTTATACATATCCTAAACAAGAATGTCATACATAAAAATCAAAATACAAGTAACTCAAACAAAAAGAAGACAAGTCAATACCTGAAAGAACACCCATCAAATACTTTCCTGGCCTAAGACCAGTCTCACTCGCCTTTTAAGATCATGTGTCATGGACACAACAAAGAGAATCATAAAAGAAAACTCAAACTCAAATTTAGACAAAGATAGTTGTCTAACTAAAACAATTTTTAAATAAAGTTTGGGAATATAATAACAACATAAAATATTATGAGGCTTTTAGAAGAAGTAACAACATAACCAACACCCTCTAATGACATAGATGTACCAATGAGAGTCATAATAGATACAAGAAAACCAAGAGACAATGAGACAAATAATGAAACGTAAGGTGACATATGGTGATATACACCTACATCTAAGATCCATAAGGAGGAAGGTATAATTGAAATAGTAGAAGATAAATCTATATATAAGGTCGATGACCTGACAAGGGACCAGAAAGTAAGGAACTATTTTTGCTAAAAAAAACCTAAGATCTAAAACAAATGATGACATAGTGGTGGATTGGTAGTATTAACAACATTCTTTAGTAAAGGTGCAGTAATTGTAGTGTTAAAGTGAGGTGGACAAGGTGACCATGGAGTAGGACCCGAAGGAGGTAGCTGAAATGATCCAGACAGTACGTTTTTGTTATGGCGGGTCATCGTCGTTGTTGTTTTCCTTTGTTAAGAAATAATGAACACTTGGATTTCCAATGGTTCTTTTGTTGCATAATCACATTCATTATAAGAAACGTTAGAAGATGGTATTTTGTTGTTTGTAGTTGGAGATCATTGTAGGACAACAAAAATAACAAGGGAAGTAAATGGTTTAGATTCTTTGTCGACCTAAGATTTAAGACGAGTCTCTTCTACTATCCTTCCATGAACAACTAAATCAACCAATAGATTAGGAGTATTAATCAATAAGATTAATTAAAGCACCAAGTCAGAGTTTCATCTAATATTGTCTAAGCATAACTTATAAAAGTAGATTTTTTAACGACAAAACTATTATTAAACCTCTAGCAAGAAGCTAGAGGCAAAAGAAAGCAAACAAAATACAATACATAGGAAACCAAGTTACATGACAACCAAAGGGAAAACACATCAAGATTCACGGTTCATATGGACTTCATTCCTTTTATTTTTAACCCACGATAAAGTTAATGCTTTTATGTCTTCAAACAACTTAGTTGAAACATCCCAAAAATACAACCCAAAAATTTCTTTTTTAAAACATTAATAAAACCATCAACCATCCAAAATCATAAGTAAAATCATAATCATGTATCATAAAACATCATAGTATCTGTCTCAAATCAAAATCCCATATCAAATCATCAGAGTGAACTCCCAGGCTGTGACTGTGGTGTGTGTCATGCGATCAACCCGAGCCCTTCCATTGCTAGTGGAAGTACCTATAAAAAAAATTGAAAACTGTAAGCACAAAGCTTAGTGAGCTCCCCCAAACTACTACACACCATACAATAACACAAATAACACATATTGGGCCTTGCCCACTGCATCGGGCCTCGCCCGACATCAGATCGAAGTCCGGAATAACTTGGGCCCCGCCCACTGCATCATTCCCCGCTCGGCATCAGACCGAATTCCGGAATAAACTGAACATAACATAACATGAACATATAGCATAATCACATACTGCATCGGGCTTGCCCGACATCGTACCGAAGTCCGGATCATATAACACATATCACAAACATGCATGAATCACAAAGACATCAAGCATACATACTGCTGCATCGGTCCCCGCCCGACATCAGACCGAAGTCCGGAACTACTATCATCTAAATGGGTCGGCATTGTGGTCGTAGACCCGTTCCTACTGGAAGGAAACTCAACTCGTATAACTGGCTACTGATATCCCGAGTGAGAAATCCCTGTTTGCTGCTCCGGAGACTCTCCGACTACAATCACATAACATTCTAAATCAACTGATGATTCCTCATGGAGTAAATAACCAATTTACCCCTGGTCAAAGTCAATGTCCTGGTCAGAATCAACTTCCAGGTTGACTCTACTCGCCGAGTCCTTCTATGGACTCGCCGAGTTCCCTAACTCACAATTCTCCAACTCGCGACTCGACTCGCCGAGTCGGGGCATAGACTCGTCGAGTCCCTCTACTTCCAGATCCTTGTCCTAACTCACTGAGTCCTCTTCCACTCACTGATTCAACTCACAACTCTCAAATCGGAGATATCAGGAGTTTGCGCTCCGACTCGCCGAGTCCAATGAATGACTCGTCGGGTCCTATGCATGTCTTTACTATACAGTTGATTCTAATCGATTCTAGTGCATCCAATTCATAGATCTGAGCTTCTAAGGCCGATATAACACGTAAAGTTGCCAACTTTACGTACATGCATAGAGGTATGAAGCTAAAACACCAGAATAAGCTAGAAATGGGAACCTATGGTTTGGAGCAAGGCCTTGCTTTGCATAAAGGTAGCTACTTTGAGCTCCCGGAGCTCAAAGATGTCCAGATCTATAGTTCCCTACCCTAAGGGAGCTCCAAACTCGAGTTTGGACCTTGAAATGTCCCAAAAGTGGCAAAACAAGCATATATGAAGATCTACTAGGTAAATGAACAAGGTAGAGGCTTTATTACCAGATGAAGTAGCAAATGGAAACTAGCTTTTGGATCTCCTTCTTCTCCTTTGAACCTTCTCTCTTTCCTTCTCTTCTACACTTTCAAGAATACACCAAAACACTCAAAATCAAGAAGGAAACACTCAAACTCACCAATGGAGGGCTAGGGTTTTAAGGGGGGAACGCTCTAGAGGTGCTGGAGGTTGGGATGAGAGCTATAAGGACGTTTAAATAGGGTACAAACCCTAAGGATTAGGGTTTCATCCAGAGTGGCCTACTCGTCGAGTCAAGACACGGACTCGCCGAGTAGGTCACTTAAACCCACATCCAATCCTGACATCTACTTGACGAGTTAGGGCTACTACTTATCGAGTAGCTCTTTATAAAAGACATTAATGAATTAATACGTACCAGGAACGGGGCGTTATATTAGTTGGGGATGAGAGAAATTTGTTAAAGACAAGAGTATTCCTAGCTCTCCAAACTCCCTATAAAATAGTGTTTTTTGTTAAAGCCAATTCCTTTTGAGGTTTTATTACTTATAAAAGTAGATAAAACCTCAAAAAGTAGAAGGATATAAAAGGCATGTTACAAAACTACAAGGAGGAAAAAGGAAATAAGAAAAGTCTGTAAAATCACCTGCAAAAATGGTGGCTTAACGAACTAAACAGAAAATGGCGTTAATTTTCCCCTCATCTTCAACCTTCATCACTTTCAGCCACAAATCCCGCCATCAACTTCGCCATCTGACCGCCATTAAAGCACAGAACACATCTTCATCACCAGAGTCTTCCGAATCAAGCGATGAGACCTCTTCGTCCCTCAAATCCGAGTCACCGCCCCTAGGGTTTGGCTCGACTTCTTCCGTTTCTACATCATCTCCGGTGAAGAAGCAAAAAGGTAAGAAGGAAAGAGCTCGGATTATTCGCCGAGATCCAGTTGATACTCCTAAATTTGCTTCTCAACAAGCGGAAAGAGGAGGAGAGGCGTCAAATGAGCAGGGCATCAATGAGCGCGCTTTTCTTCTTGCTTGGTTAGGGCTAGGTTCGCTAATTATTTTTGAAGGGCTTGCTCTTGCTGCTTCAGGTATTGCAAATTATAACTTCGAATTGAAATTAAGCACAATCAGTTACAGTTATCAACTAATTGAATTTTATTCTCCTAAACACCATCTTGGTGTTAAGAATTTAGATCGAGTAAACTAAGTATTTCTTCCATGAATCTGAACAGTTCTGAAAAACTAAACCTAGGAGCTGCATATATGTTTGTTAGCACCTTGCACATAAATTTGAAGAGAGGAGGAGATTGAACATTGTTGATCTTTATCCAAGTTCTATGATTTTTCTTGAACAAATCTCAAATGACGATTTTGTAGTCCATCCCTCTTTATCTTCTACTATCTTGGGATCAAAAAGAGACAAAGTGGGGATGATTTGAAGAATGGAATAGCATGACATTTTATTATATTCATGATTTGTGGGCTTGATTGTAATGCTTTGTGTGTACAGGTTTCCTTCCTGAAGAATGGGATGCTTTGTTTGTGAAGTATCTTTATCCATCATTTACCCCAACTGTGTTCTTGTTTGTTGCTGGAACAGTTGTCTATGGAGTCGTTAAGTATCTGGAAAATGAGAAACCCAATAGCTCAAATTGATCTTGCATGTAATCTCAATACTTTATCTTTATATAAAGGGCTAAATGTAATAAATAGCGATCTACTTTCTATTTGTCTCTCATTATAGCACTGAGTAAATTGCTACCTGTTGTACCGAATAGGTTTTATTATTAATTAATTCTTTTTTATGTCATCCGAGCTTGAAGCATGTGATATTGTGATATAATATCACGAGTCAATTTCTTTTTTGGATAAATGATCATCTGACATATTGATATAATTCAAACTAGAAAAGTAGGTTTAGTGACTTGATATGCTACAAAACTTGTTCAATGCATATAATAAAAAAGTGACATTGATAGTTGGTTACTCATCCACAGCCTTGGCCCAAAATATAACATATGGACTGAAAGAACTTAAAATTTTATAACAATTTAAAAAAAAAAAAAAAAAAAAAAAAAAAAAAAACTAGCATTAACGCCACTTTTTTTAACCTAACCTCAAATAAATTGGGCTTAACCAGTCCTTGAAACAAATATAGCCATTTTGCTTCAAAACTTGGCCCGCAAATTTGTCCAAACAACTACAAAATAAATTTTTATTTTTATTGTGCAAATGTTTGACAAAATTAGCACTTATTGGTTTTTATTTGGACACAAAGTGTTTGAAAAAAAAAAAGTAGTTATGAGTTTTTGAAAGAAATCTCTTTAAAGAAGTTTTTAGATTTAGGGTTTTTTTTGTTTAAACTAAAAACTTTAAGTTTAAACATTAGAATGAAACTTTATCTTTAAGCTTAATTTTTTGAAAATCTATTTGAGATACGTTTGTTGATGAATTCATGAGTTTTTTCCAACAAGTTTTCTAAATATACTCTTAAATTTTAAAGAAATAAAACAATTTATTAATGATTACCCAAAAAAACCACTTAGTGACTTCTTTTAGAAAAAAGAAGTATAACTTAAGTTCTTAAGTTATGACAACGTTTTGATTTGAAGATTAAAAAACTATATTTTTTTCTTAAGGTATAACTTAAGTACTTAAATTTTTATTAAGTTTAGAGACGTGAATATCTATAACAAAATAAATGATAAGAGTATGAACGAATTTTATAAAAATAATAAAGTTGATTTTTTAATTATATAATTTTAATGTTTTTGTGGGATGGTAGGCTGAAAATGTGATTTGATGAAGAAGATAAACTGATAAAGAAACCGATGAAGTGAAGATTTGGGTTTTTAGAGAGAGAGAGAGGGTGGGGGGGGGGGGGGAGGGTGGTATTATTTTCTTTATATTTTTTAATCAAAATAGTAATAAAAAGTTAAAAATAAATAAAAAAGAATCATTAAAGGGCATATTCGTCATTTCAGGTTGGGTTTGGACTAAAAACACACAAAATGTCAACCATAGGGACCAAAACCACACAAGGTATCTAAAATTGGACCAGTGGTGCATCAACATTTCGTTTTGGACCAAATCTGCAGAATTTTGCCAACCACAGGGACTATTTTTGCAATTTTGTCAAAAAAATATTGTCATTTTGCATAAATGGCATTCCGATTGCGATATCCTCTTTTGCAAACTATGATTTCGTTGATTTTTTTCTTGAAGAAAGGAAATCACAATTACATTCCCATTGTGATTATACAAGTCTTTAATGCATAAAATATACATTAAAGTCTTATATAATTAGATAGGAAAGCCATTTGTGATTTCCTTTATTCAAAGTGTTATAGCTTTTAAAAAATATCTAAGAAATTGCAGATGACATGCACATCCGCGATTGTACAAGTCATTAATGTACAACTTTTGCATTAAGTTTTGTACAATCATAGATGTACATGTCATGTGTGATTTCCTCTCCGGGTAGTACAAGTTTTGAAACGTAAAATACAAGTTTTTAAAGCATTAACTACAATGTTTGTAAGAACAATGATGTTATAAACATTATCTTATAAAATACAAACAAAATAACTAAAGATTAGATCATTTACAACATTATTAGAGGGCAATACGGTTTCAGCTCTTAGAATTCATTGAGCTTCAAAATGTGAAAATAAGGGTAATTTTTTTTTTCTAAATGTTTAAATACATTGGGCTCACAGTCTATGAAATTACAGGCAAGGATATGAGATTTTGTTAGTTATTTTGGTTATTTCCTTAATTTTTTACTACTTTTGGTAAATGCTTAAGGTTTTTGGCGAGATTTTTTTTTCTCGTGTTTTTTTTTATGTTAATTTACATTTATCATCTAACTTATAAACTAATTTTTATCAAACCTAATTACTTTATCAATTTATAAGATAAAAACTATTTTCTTTAGCTAATAGCAAGCTTTTCAACTAGCCTCCCAAAAAAAGCCTAAACTACTTAAAAATCTATCAATACCCATTATTCTTTACAATTAAACACATCAATTTCCATTCCGTATTGTATGTCCACATTATAAATACTCATTTACCTCTAGTCACAACTCAATTGGGTGTTGCACCACGTTTGTTTGTCTTGTATGTGTGCTTATCTTTCTTTTCATATACTTGACATCATTTTGCATACATTTGGTCGGTGCCCCCTATCTCAACTTCCATTGTGATGGCACCACTCCATCCCCAAGCCCATACACCAACACCTTTCTTACAAAAAGAAGTCAATTTGCAACAACTTTTCAACAATCTTTCTTTGTCATCCATTTATGGTTTTGGCCTTTTGGGATTGGATGATTATGTGTTGATTCAGTGGTCCAGAAGCGGGGGTGGGGGTCTGAATTACTTAAGCACATGGACTGTTGGCCAGTTAGGTTAGGTAGCTACAAGTAGATACATATAGCTAGAGTGGTCTCTTGTGTACAATGATTTACTCTTTTAAGTTTCTCTATAAATTAGCAACACATATTAGAGATCAAACTAGCTTTTAAATCGTTGTGTTTTTATTAGGACATAACTTAATTCAATAAATGCTTAATAGAGAAAGTACAACTTAATTATAAAAAAATGATTAAAACGGGGCTTTTTGCATGAAATTCTATCTTTTTAAAATTTGTATAGTCTTTCCTTTCCCTTTCACATTGATGCCATCATTCTTTTAAATACTATTTTTTAAACCACGGTCTAGGCTTAACGAGAGCTTGATTGGTTTAGGATATTTCACTTTTCCTGCTCTCCTTAATTGATTGAGTTTTGATTTTGACACTCTTCTCGATTTTTTATTTATTTTAGATTCTTTTTTTTTTTTTTTAATTCTTGCAAGAATTATGAGTCATTTTCAATTAAATCACCCTATGTCCTATGATCAATAGCATTTTATATTTATGGTTTCCATTGATTGTTTTTGTATCTATTTATAGAAGTTGATCTACAACAATATCATATAAGATACAATAAAGAAATATTTTACTTTAATATTAAGTATGTCATTTTCGATAAAATACGACAAAGGAAGACGTTACTTTAATGGCATATGTAATCTTTTAATGTAAAGTGGAAATTAAGTCAAATTGGAATATTAGTTGACAGCTTTTATCATCTTATAATGATGACAAAAATGGTCAATTTGAGGTTCTAAAACCTCCCATTAATTATTTTATGTGCCGTACAAAAAAAATATTTTATCTAAATTTTCAGTTAAAATACATTCAATAATCCTTTAATACTATAGTCTGTATAAAATATATTTGTTTTTGAAGTGCTTATTCACTTGGTTGCAAACATATAAGAGAAAATGTTTTATTTCAAATATTTTCATTGGAAACGAAATATAAATTTTGATGAAGGTAAATCAATGTCATCATGTAACAAAGAATAAACATCTTAATTGGTATCTAACATCCAAAAGTACGAATGAGAGCTAAATAGAGTTAATGTAAGCACAATTGCATATTAACTGATGTACTATTCAGAACACTATTGGTTCATTTATCGTGGCATTAAGTAAGATGCCTTAATTTAATGTTATCATTGTTGGGTATAATTTTAAATAAAAAGAGATTTTATCCAATCGAAATGTATGTAAATGAAACAAACATATATTAACCCGGTAAAACCCAAATATAACAATAATAAAAAATGGTTATAAAAAGTAAATAAATTAAAAATAAACTATCAATCAAGCATTAAAGTTAAATTAGATTGAGAACCACCGAAATATTTTGGGGACCAGTCAAGTACGCCAATTCACGGGCGGAATTATGGGAGAAAAGGAGATAGAACGCAATATTATATATTTCGTATGTCCTGTGATAAATAATTGTATCTGATATATTTTAGAATTGACTAATCAATAAAAACATTATATTAAATATTTTTCTATAAATAAAGTATAAATTCTATAATAAAAGTTATTATTTAACTACAGAAATATAACTAAAATAATCAAAAATATTGCTCCAATATTAGATGGTGTAAGACAAATAAAAGAACATATGATATTGGCCAAAGAAAAAAATAATATGGTATCGAAATGAAATTGAAAAAGCGTCTAATCCAAAACAAAGGTGGCGGAAAAGCAGCAAATCGGCGCCTAAAAAGCATCTATTCTTTTTACCTAATAAATAACAAACTAAAACAATAACCCACACTCCTCTGTACTTCTATTTTTCTTTTTTAATCACCATTTATAGTCATCTATGCGATTTTTATGTTTAAAATGTGAAAATTTCAAAAGAAACAGAAAAACGAACATTTAAAACCATAAAAAGACTAAATAAATTTATTTTGATATTTAAATCTTACAATACAATATTTATTTAATTCTGAGTTTTTATGATAATTAACTTCAAACAAGACTAAGGAATAAAATCATAAAATGACCTTGTATTTTCATATATACATAGTAATAGCATTATAAAAATGTCTCTCTTACGTTCAGCTAAACGCGTTTTTTTTTTTTTATTAATTTACCAATATTTTAATGTAAGGCAATACATACTACTTGACTATTTGCACAGCATATAACTTGAAAACCAATAACATACAACGAGATTAACCATTTCCAAAATGTAATATGTATCGTTAGTGTCTTAACAAGGTCTTGAAAATGATCAATTGGTTATAGATCTCATCATTTAAAAAGTTGGTTAGGATCTCATATATTAATCTAGTTGCAAATATAATGTTAATCATCAATGAAAAAACACACAATTGCTCCCACTTTAAGTAGTACACAATATCAAGAACCCATGATCTTCATTTTTTATGCTTTCTTATCTTCTCCTCTCTTTCATCCTTCTCTTCCCTCAACCCCTCTCTACACCCAATCAAGAATCTTCGTTCCTCGGCCGATTATTCTCTAGTTTCCTCACTCAAATTCACCCTAGGTAGGGTGAATTTAGTGTAAAAAGTAAAAACACATGGCTTGTGTATTTTCATAAGTACAATGCCTAAATTGAAATGTCTAACAAGTTACGATGCCTGGATCTGGCTATTGCCAAAGCACACGACTCATGGGAACCCAATGCCCTTACTTGTAACCCACAACTCTTGTGTTTTTGATAGGTGCATTTTATGCACCTATTTTTCATGTTTATTTCTGTCCTTTTATAGCATTCTACTTCATAATTCTTGCATTTAGTTAATTATTAGGGCAATTGCACATTTCATCAAGAATGTCTGATACTTCACTATTTTTGATTTATTTTGCAGGCATTATGGAGCATGGAACTTGGAGCATGGAGCTTTGGAGCATGAAGAGAAGATGAACCGGCCATACAATGGAAAAGAACAAGAAGACGGAACCCGAGTCATTGTGCATTATCATCATAGCAAAGGACTACGTTTGAAGCACGACTCATGTCACATTGACACGAGTCGTGTCTGTCATTTATCATCTCATATTTGAGTAACACGACTCGTGGTGAAGCTTAGGGCTGTGCATGGGTCGGTTTGGGTCGGTTTTGGACCCCAACCCAACCCAACCTGTAAATGATCGGTTTCTGGTTTTTAGAACCCAATAGGGTCGGTTTCTGGTCGGTTCGGTTTCTCGGTTTCTGATATCGGTTTGGGCGGTTTCTCGGTTTCTTGGGTTCAACCCATACACTTACGGTTTCTGGGTTTAAACCCATGGGTTTTGGGTTTGAACCCATTTTCCAGAAATGTAACAATTAGTTAAATAATTAAAAAAACACCTAAGCTTCTTTTATTTATTTTTATTTTTTTAATATATATATATATATATATATATATATATATATATATATAGAAACATAAAATAATTAGTAAAAAGCATCGGGTTTGCGGGTTTGCTGGGTCGGTTTCTCGGTTTTAAAGAGGGGTCGGTTTCTCGGGTTGTTGGGTCGGTTTCTGGGGGCAAAACCGAAACCGAACTCGGAAAGTCGGTTTTTACAAATTTAAAACCCACACCGTCGGTTTTGATTCGGTTTCGGTTTTTCCAGTTTCGGTTTCGTCGGTTTTTGTCGGTTTCTCGGTTTCTTGGTTCGGGTTTGCTCACCCCTAGTGAAGCTAGACTGAAGATGGAGCCAACAGTGGAGACTTGTTTGATTTTTAGCAAAAAGCTTGGGTCATGCCAAAAACACATGGTCAAGACAAATGGCCATGCCAAAAACACATGGCAAAAGGCATGGCCATGCTAAAAACGCATGGCCTTATGGCAAGTCACGTGAACTTTAATTAAAAGAGCAGAAGAACGTCATTTGAAGGGAGAACGGTTTTGGGGAGCAGTTTCTGGCGATCTAGGGCAATTTTGGGAGAATTCTTGGAGTTTTTGAGAAGACTTAATCATTGCAAACATTTGGATTTCACTTTTGTAAGGATTAAACATTCCAATTCCATCTTATTCTTGTTTGATTTGTTCTTAGCCATGTGTGGCTAAGAAACCATAGTTTCTAGTTTTTGTTCAAAACATGTTGATTGCTTGACTTGAAGCATATGATTTGATGTTTGATTTGTGATTCTATTCTAGTGATTATGTTTTTGTTTAAACTAGAATCCTTGAATTTGATTTGTGTTTGATTGGCCACCTTCATGAATTGAATTTTTGTGCAGTTAATTAACTTTTAGGGCACCTAATCGTTCTATTGAGTTAATAATTGGTAACAAGCAATAAGTTTTCTTATTGTAAAACATATATCACATGTTTTCACACTTCCGAGCGTATGAGAAGAAATGAACATTGTTGGGAAGCTTGTACAAAACTTAATGCGGTTTTTCAATACAATCTAAGAGCGTGTTTAGGTTGAATTAGTAAAGCTAGGTCTAATCAAAAAGCGTGTTTTGGTTAGATAATTTGGCAAGCGAGAGTTATTAGAGCGTGTTAATATCTTTCAGTACCAACATAGAATAGCAATCTTGAATTACATCAAGTCATAATCAAGTTGAACAACAACATTGAGAACTAGAACTAGAACCATTCAATCAATTTGTTTACAAATCTATTTCATTTTGTGCATGCTTTTAAAGTAGATTGTTATTTAGTTATTTACTTTTGCAAACAACCCCCCCCCCCCCCCTTTGTGACCAAAGTACCTTGTACAAAAAGGTATAGACTTTTGTCCCGTGTCTCTGTGGTTCGACCCTGCTTGCCTTTTACTACTTTTTAGTGCATTAAAGCAGTGTATTTGGAGTCAGTTGTACCCCTTTATTTGTTGGGTCTGACACACCTAACAGTTTTGCATTTACAATAACATACAACACAGGTAGTTTGACGTCCTTTCAAAGCCAAATTATTCGTTTTGCCCTAAGTTTCCATACATTATCCTTGATAAGTTCTAATCTTCAAAGGCACTTGAAATTCCACCAAAAACCTTGAAGCCAACGTGCTCACCACAATTCATAAACTTTATTGTAAAATGAGTAATATGCATTAATTTATAATTAACCAGCTATGTAAATACGTGAGGTAAACGTGCAAATAGATGTATAAAATACATCTAACACACTTTATTGATGTAATGAAAACCCAAAATTTAACGACATAATGATTATAATTAAGGCACAAAAAGTAAAATGAACACTATTAGTTGCCATTGACATTAACCTTAAAATATAAAAGTGCATTATATTGTTGCTTTACAACTTGATAACAATTCTTCTATTTTGTATATAATATATAATAATAAAAAACCATCAAATTATATGGGGAGTCCGAATGAAAATATTGATGCTTCAAAAAATATCCCTGGAGTTTGGAATAATATTGTTAGATGCAAAACTGAACTTAGAAAAGTAAACATTCTAGTTCATGATGTTATTAGAAAATCACCAATCGACGATACCTGGGAATCTGATTTTTGTAAAGAGAATTACTGTGTAGCTATGATGAGAACGAGAATAGACAGATCCCTACACCTAATATGCGACGGTGAATTTCCATGGTTTAAGTGGGTGCCAATGAAAGTTGTATGTTTCGCTTGGCGAGCTAGGTTGGGTCGAATCCCAACTTTGTTGGCCATTAGCCACAGGAATGTTAAGGTAGACTCCCAATGGTATAGTGCATGTATCTCGAGGTTAGAAACTTCCGACCATCTCCTAGTTGACTGCCCGTTTGCGGATCATGTATGGAGGAATCTGGAGAAGTGGTGCGGCATTGGGAAGATAAACGCCAACTCTGTTCGAGGAATTATTGATGAGGGTGTCAGACTGAAGATGGGTTCCAATCGCAAGAAGAAGGCTATGTTCTCGATCCGCTATGGTGCTCTGTGGGCCATTTGGCATGCCAGGAATGATAGAATCTTCAATGACGATATTGCTAATCCGATTAAGGTTGTCGATTCGATTAAGTCTATAACATTTCTGTGGATAAAACATAGATATGACAAATGTAGTATTAATTGGGGTGATTGGATTAGATCCCCGCCGGTTCCAAAAAAAATAAATAAATTCCATTACATAGTTGTTTTCAATAGAGTATAATATTTTTTAACCACATAATTTTCAGAAAACAAATCACAAAACTGATGGTTCCTATAACGCTTGAATTAATCTCGGAACCGATTACAATGATTTTGGTATGAATCAATTTCATTAATAGCTATCTACTTTTAAAATTTATATTAACATTTATTAAACAACAACTCAACTGATATTCTTCGAAGAACAAATCAATTCACGTGTGCTGGAGAAGAATTCTTAGATTTGTTTCTATATATGAGATGAATTACTTTTATAATTTAGCTTTTCACATAACTCATAACAAAACTAGAATGATAGCATGAAATCATGACAACACTATTTTAGTCCTTTACTAAAAACTTGGGAAAATAAAATTTAAAACCATCAAATATTTTATAATCTAACCGTATAAGAAGCTGACGAAAAAATATTCATATAGCGTCTCATTTATTTTAAAACTATTATAAAAAATAAATTTTGATATTATGATTACTCAGTTGTTTTCATTAACATAAATAAATCTTTTTAATATTTTTACGTTTCATTTTTTTTCACAAAAATCTAATTGCACATCACTCCAGGCCCATCGGTATTCTCCATTTTACCCTTAAAAGACGAAAATATCTAATGGCGGGAAACACAAGTACCGACAAATAATTTGTACCATTTTCGTCCTCTTTTAATTATCTAATTTCACTAATAGTACTTTTAATATATATAAATTAATAAAAACAGACCAAAAAATTAAACAGGAATTATGGCAAAAAGGACTAGACAGGCCAAATGTTGGGGAAAAATATTACACCCACTGCCACTGTCCGCTTTTCAGTCAAGCGCATTCGGGCCAGTACAGTAATTTACCACATGATTCCAAACCCACTGCACCAAGAATCTCCGTCGGATCCCGTGCATGTTATACGTGGCACCATCTCTATCGTTCAACATTTGTCCTGTGTAGGACCCACCACCACCGGTACCATAGATGCCCTCACACAGATCGGCTATCTCCACCGGAAACACAGGGTCTTGACCGGCGTACCAAGCATTAATCAACGGGTTCGAAGCCAGCTCCGAGATTTCGTGAGCTATCACACTGATCATCCCGTCGATTCCGACGTTCCCGTTCGGCGATTTCATCGGTTTTAGCCCCGGGATGTAGTCGGGAACGGCGAAGGGGTATGCACAGACACCGGGACAAAACTTCCCGGAGTTTCCAATCCAGGCGTAGGGTAAAGTGTACCCTACGATGGACGGGTATGTGAAATAGTGGAATCCACATACGTTCTGGCAGAAGTCCTGAACGTACACGTCATCGGCGGTGAGTAACAGGTAGAGTCCACTTTTAGGGCTTATCGGCAAGGGTTTTGTTTTAGCAGTCACGGCGGCTTTTATCACCGATTGAACGGAGAGACGAGTGAGTTTTTTACCGTGAGAAAGTAGCCGGTCGTTTTTCTCTTCGCCGAGACGAACCGTTCGCGAGATGTTGGAACCGGTTTGGTCAGTGTAGAGTTGCACCGTTTTCCACCAACCGGAAACCGACGGTGACTGGGCGGAGGTGGCGGAGATGGAGTTGATGAACTCACGGATAATGCGTTTCTGAGCCTTAGGCCAGGTTCCGTACCAGATAATGTGTACGGTTATGTTAGCAGTGAGAACGGGGCCCATGTGGTACCGGAGTTTGACAAACTCCGACGACCCTTCGTACTTTTTTGAACCTCCGAGTTCGAGCTCCGTCGCGTTGTTTCTATGGTGAGGCCATGGACGCCATGCGATAGAGGGCTGAATGAGGAGTAATGCAGAGAGGACGGCGAGGATGAGGAGCGGTGGCGCCGGTGAACGGTGATTGGTTACACACCACCGGCTCATTTTTTGTTGATAGTGTATTTGCTGATGGAAGCACGAATCGTAAAATGGCGAGACGTGTATATATATAAGAAAAAGATTTTGCACTGAAATTCCAATTTACTATCCTTGAGTTTTAATTCTACGGGTTTTCCCTTATTGAATTGTCTAATGCATTCTTAGTACCTTGTATTTTGAAAGTAATTAATTGTCCCTTTTCTTATTTTGGCAAAAGAATATAATGGACGTTTGGATTTGAGTTTGAAAATAAAAATTAGTTTTTTGGTAAATATATTTATTAGATTATGTGATAATAAAGTCTGCAATTCAACTTTATTTGTATTCTATTTAATAAATGAATTTGGAGTATCACTAGTTTACTATTCATTTTCTTGATTTATAGTAACTTTCTATTGTTATATTTGGTCATTTTTGTTTGGTTTTATGTACATCTAATTTATTTAATTTAATTATATAAATATTAAATAAAAACAAGAATAACTAATTGTATTGTTATATTTTAAATATAATAAAAAAATGCATTAAAATTTTTAATGTTTTTAATGAAATGTTTGTTTACGAATATTTCATTTGGTTGTATTTATTTAGTAATATAAGATTTAATGTTGTTACAAAAACTTATTAGAAAAAATTGTGAAATTTTATAATTTGAAGGGGTATTTTTTTAAATTATACAAACTTGGAAAATAAGAATATTTTTGGAATATTTATTTTGGTGTTTAAAACATAATGTAAAATAGAATCTTTAAAAATAAAATGTAAAAATATAGTTGTGTTGAAGATGTAATTTTTTTTTTGTGTGTTTGGAAAAACTACTTATATTTATAAAAGGAAAATTGTCCTTGGGTTTGTAAAAAATATCTTCAATCTTCGTAGATTGTCCATGGGTTTTCTAAAAAAAATCGAATTTAGTCCTTAACTTTTTAAGTTATCAAAGATAGTCCTTGTGGTTTAAAAATTTTAATGGATGGTTCTTTTGACAAACTCAGTAAAAAAATTTCTATTACGTCTAATATGAGGGTAAAATTGTCTTTTCAAGCCAAATAGACAATTTTTGAAGTTTTGTCTATTTTATATTTATTAACTAATTTTATTAATAAAAAATTAAAAAAAATAACTCCAGTCTTCGCCTTCTAGCAACTTCTCCTCTTCACTTACTCGACAAACACCATCGGACTGCCGCCACCCTCCATCACCGGGCCGTCGATTTTTTTCAGAAGGTGTTAGAAATTGTGTGTTCAAAATTACAACAATTAAAATTATATATATATATATATATATATATATATATATATATATATATATATATATAGAGAGAGAGAGAGAGAGAGAAAGAAAGAGAGCTAGGTTCAAATGTTTCTTGCAACTATTGTGTGCATCTATGCCATAATGAGAATTAAGGAAATAATTAAATGAATAATAATTAATAGAAGGGTATACGAGTAATGTACACTATAATTAATTATGGTAAAAGAAACAAAATCAATTAATATCTCATTAATTTAGGTTATCAATTTCTCAAACCTATAACACCATTCTCCTTATTTCTCTAAAAATCATAGTGTAAAACCACCATCATCTTGTTCTCTCTTCACAGGTCCGAAAACCCTTCTCTTCTCCTTATTTCGACACCACCAGAGCAATAGCACCACCCCACACCACCGTTGAACCACAAACTTTATGAATCGGAGAACAAAGGGTTTTAACAGTGCTTGGCGACGAAACAACATTCCAATCTGCAGTGATTCTCCCCTATCCACACTGACGACCTCATTCCTTCAACATCGATGCTTTCACCATCGTCTTCCTCCTTTCTCCAAACGGAATTCCCATCGAGTCACGGACATTGGCGTTTGATATTCATGTGCTCCTTTTGAGTGTTCATAGATTTGAATTCGTATGCGAAGGTTTTTCTATTTTCTGTAATGGAATCCATGATTTTTAATCTATATGCTAAGGTTGGTATGATTTTAAGTTAACTACCCTGGTAAAAAACTAATTGTTTAATACATGAATTTTAATTCATCTCTCTTGGTAAGCACTACGAAGCACATCAAGTCTCAAATTTGTAGTTGTTTAATTATCTTTCCTGTTAAATAAAAATTGGTTAATTCATAGATACTCACAATATATAATATTTAATTTAGTTACAACTTGAGGAGGCTTTGTAGGTAAGTTCAAATTCCTTGAAAATTAGGAGTTTTTTATGTCTATTTTATAAATTAACTGGTTTGAAATACTTATTCAATGGTGCAAAGAATGGTACTATGATTTTTTTTCTTATATATTATTTTTGAAACTTGTATTTTCAGCACTTTACTCTGTTCAAAAAAAAATTCTATCTTTGACTTGTCATATCTCTTTCATACTAGCTCCAAATTAGATGATTTTTTTTTGCGTATTCTCCTCTATGTTAGTTACATCTTAGGCTTTAGGATCATTCTGATTTGACTAAAAATGACTAATTTACAGTCCCTTGAACAGGGGTTGTCCGAGCCAAATTTTCAGCACAAATTTTTAATTTTTATTTTCTAATGTAGGATATGATTATTCAACATTCAATAATGATTCAAGAATGCCTAGAACTAATTTTCATGGCAGAATTCTCATAGAATGTAAATGCCTAGAATTTGATTTCATGACATTCTCATAGAATATAGTTTTTATCAGAGGTACATTTTAATGGTTGTAGATAGGAATTAATTTAACTAAAATTTCACATGGTTCTAAATTACTAGGTATTTTTTATTTATTTATAATGCAATTTGATTGTAACAAACAAGGGAGCTTTTGACTTAGAAACATTGAGGCCTTTTTGAATTGTCATAGTTGATTGAAGGCTACATGCACTGATAAGAGTAAATACTTTTCTTCATACACTTTTGGTTTTTGATCAAGCGATTTGAGGATTACATTCTATTAGAATAAATTACAATTCTTTAATATCTACTACATTCTATCCAAATTCAAAATTTATAATTTTTATTCTCTTATAATGTACTGGATTTTTTAATATTTGAAAATTAATTATTGTTTTCTTTGTGGATTTAGGTCTTTAAGAGGATGTCATTGATGTGGAAAAACAAAAAAACATGGAGAATAAGAGTGTATTATAGCAGAATGTATTCTACCATAATGCATTTTGTAATGTATTCTATTAGAATTTATTTATATAAATGCATTCTGTTAGAATGTCGTTGAGAATGTTTGTTAACAACAAGTATATTTGTTTAACTAGTAATACTAACGAGTAATGTATCTTATTCTTTTAGAATTGCATGGAGAAGAAATTCAATATTAATCATACAAGAGAAATATTTGGAATCGAGTTCAACAACAAGTATATATGTGAAGATCAAGTTGATTATATGGACCATTGAAGAAGATCAAGTGTATCTGTTCAATAATTGTATATTCAAGAATGCTATTTTTAAGAATTTTATTCATTTTTAATGATATTCTGTTAGAATACGTATAACTATATTAAAATGTATAAGGATATTTAGTCTGTAAGAATATGTATTAATTTGTATTTTGTTTCGGATGTGTATTAAAAATAAAATCATAGACCCAGGTTGGATGTATATGAATAATATCTTATTCTTAAATCATGTCGATTATCAAATATAACTGTATTGGAAATGTATTTTGCAAGAATAAAATTGAAAATATATTTACTAGTTTATGGTTGGCATTCTCTCATTCTGACAAAGTAAAATCAGATTTTTAAATTTGAATTAATTTAAAATATTCAAAATTTTAAAAATAAAGGAATTAATTATCCCTAAAAATCTGAAAATTTCCTTTTTTAATATAGGTTAATTGACTAAAATCCCCTGATGCTAAAATTTGTGTGATTATATGGTACATGTTACCCTATTGTAATATCATAGACCCTCAGATCATGACTTTTGATTCTATTCCATCCGGTGGTCCAGATCTGTGCATTCTGGCACACAATAGTTAGTAAAAACAAAATAACCTAAGCCTATATATATATATATATATATATATATATATATATATATATATATATATATATACGTGTGTGTGTGTTTACGATGGATTTAAAACACAAAATGAAGTCGGATGTAGTGGTTAAGGCGATGTTGTCGGCAAATGGATGTGAATACAACTTTTCTTAATGGAAAATTGAGAGAAGATGTGTATATGACAGATACATAAGGCTTCATTGATCTAAAATATCCTAAAAGAGTATGCAAGTTTGAGAGGTCTATTTATGGACTCAAACAAGCATCACGTAGATGTAATCTTTGCGTTCATGAAAAGGTCAAGAGATTTGGATTTTCTAGAAGCGAGGATGAGTCCTTTGTGCATGTCAAAGTCAATGGGAGTAATGTATTCTTTCTAGTATTGTGTGTCGATGATATAATCCTTATATGAAATTATGTCCCAACATTGTAAGGCGTGGAAACTTAGCATGGGAAATGTTTCCCTACGAAGGACATAGAAGATGCAAAATATATATTAGACATAAGGATTTATAGAGATAGATCGATACTTTTAATTGGACTTAGACAGAGTACATACTTAGATAAGGTTTTGAAAAGATTCCAAATGCAAGATTCTAAGAAAGGGTATCTACTTATGCAACATGGCACAAGATTGAGTAAAGATCAATCACCTAATACTAATAATGAACTTGAAAGAATGAATTGAGTCTCATTTGTTTCTGCTAAATGATCGATCATAAATGTTATGACATGTACTGGACCAGATACCTCATATGCTTTGATCATGGTTAGTCGATATCAGGACAATCTCGTCGATAGTTATTGGACAGCAGTAAAACGTATCCTCAAGTATATGAGAAGAACTAAATATATACTTTTAATATATGGATGTAGAGAAGAGTTTTGAGTTACAATTTACATTGATGCGAGTTTCCAGACTGATAGGGACAACTCATGTTTGCAGTCAAGATAAGTGTTCTTGCTAAATGAAGGAGCAGTAACATGGAAAAGTTCTGAGTAGAAGAACGAGGCAAACTCAACGTACGAGTCAGAGTATATTGCAGATGGTGAAGCAACAAAGGAGGATTCATGGTTAAAAAACTTCATCGGTGATCTTGGAGTTGTACCGAGCATCAAAAAACCTATGGAGATCTTTTTCGATAACGAGGGTCTAGTTGCATTGACTAACGAACCTAAGGGCCATGGTAACTCAAGACACGTACTCATAAAATACAACTATGTTCAAAAGATATTTGAGGATGGAGACATCATCATGAGTAGAGTATCATCTGAGGATATCCTGTTGATCCTTTCACGAAGTCATTATCAAGAGAAAAACATGATGGTCATGGTAGGACCGTTGGCATGAAGCTTGACAATGATGCGTTGTAATAGTTTAGTTGTTGGTTTGATTTATTAGAAACATATACAAAATTGAATTGTAACCCACTTCTAGCATATTAATTTGATTATATTCAAACCTCTATAATCGGACACACTTTGGGAAATGATTGAGTGATTTAAGATCATCGCGAGTATTAATAGATTGGCTATAGATATTGGACATTGCACGGAGATTACGGTAACACTCATGAGTACTTGAAATAAAAATTTAAGTATTGGAACAACCCATAATTAGTGATTACTTTATGGATCAAGTC
Source organism: Lactuca sativa (assembly GCF_002870075.4). Classification (NCBI taxonomy): domain Eukaryota; kingdom Viridiplantae; phylum Streptophyta; class Magnoliopsida; order Asterales; family Asteraceae; genus Lactuca; species Lactuca sativa. Next base: position 12,834,006 of record NC_056630.2, on the reverse strand, counting down.
ACAAGTAATATAAGATGATAATATATTTTATTCTTCAAAATAAGATGCATATGGGGTTTTGTTTGCAAAAATTTGTTGTGTATTGGTATGCTCCAATGCTATCTGTCACTGGTAGTTATAAAGGGTATGTCTATGTATGATAGGAGGAGTAGATAAAATCTAGTCAAAGTTTATGTGTTCCTTCTCGTAACTAGGAAGTGGTATCTATGGGCCCCTCGATTATTTGATGCTGACATCTTAAGTGTTTGGCTGGGCCCTAACTAAATTGATGTGTTCGGTTTAGAAAACAAATTTGATCATCAAAAATTGTTAACCAGGAAACATAATTATCGAACATTGAGATTAACCCTTATCCATTTATGTGTTTTTTATGCACTAGTTCTTTTATTTATAAATTCCTATCTAATATTAGCTAGTTTTAAACACAAATAGGCAGTGTAACTGTAACGCCTGGGAAACCACAAAATTTTACGAAAAATTTAAACTTTTCAAAACCAATTCGGGTAAATAAAATTATTCAAACATCAACATAGTTCACAAATTGTTTTCAAAACGGTTTCATAACAGAGTTCCCAGAAATCTCAAATCATAAAATGTGAGGATGTGTACATCACGCCTTCGCCTTTCCATGGTCACCTGAAGTACCTAAAACAATAATCAATAAATGTAAGCTCGAAGGCTTAGTAAGTTACCCCCAAAATACCAACACATACAACCCAACAAAATAATAACAAACAATATGCATAATGTGCCTTCAGCATGACTGGACCGCTCCTGAGCCTTCGGCATGACTGGACCGCCTCGCAGGGCCTACAGCCTATCCAGACCCCCCGGGTATGTTGGCCTACAGCAAAAAGCAGGACCGCCTCAACCCAACCACCAAACAACAATCATTTGCACATAAATAACATATGCTAGCATATAAATATCTCAATCGACCGCTCTAATAAATCAATTAGCATAACAACATCCTATAACCAGGATACCAACATAACAGGCCTCTAAGCATACCATCAACCTACCTACCAGAGTGCTAATAAATAACATAACATGCAATAACCCGAATACAATCCGAAGGGTCAGTATTGGTGCCTTAGACCCTGTTGATATAGTAAGAATAACTCACCTAGCAAGTAGTGTAGAACTGAACTGAGAGTCTCCAACCGGTACCTCACCAACTACCTCGACTGCCTAAAATGATGATTACTAAATTAATAAGTGGGATCTCAAAATTGCCAAAGGGTCCATATTGTCCATTTCCCTAATTTGGGCCCAAGGCCCAATATCAATCCACTACCCAAAGTCCATATACACAGGCCCATCAATGGCCCGATTTTCCCAATTGGGCCTAACTTCCTAATTGGGCCTTACCATAGGACCCCAACAAGGCCCAAGTCCAAATAATCTAAAAGCGGCCCAAACCCGAAGCCCAAATGTCAGATCCCAACAGAGGACGTATGCGGGGCATACCCCTCCGATACGCAGGGTGTACTCCTGTTCTATGTTGACCGCCATCGGGGTGGTTGACCCCGTACGCTAGGCGTATAGGAATTACGATGAGCGTACGCGGGGTTTCACCAAAACCCTAATAAGTGCATAATGGCTTAAGCACTTAAGCCCAAACTCCAGATCCATCGACCAAATGTGCCATAGAACTATAAATCTCGAACTTTATCACTTTTTATGTTTACAAAGTTCTTAACACATGGTATTAATCCATTAAGACCTTCCTACTTCATGCATGGGACAAATCTAGCTATTAGGACATCATTTTTATCACTTAGGACCTCTTATAGGGTCTGAAAGGACAATTCATTTCGTCCAAATAATAAAATGCACCATTTTGGGACTTTTGGGACAAGAATGCCTCCATAAAGCTAAAATGACTAGATCTATATCATACATGTATAAAGTTCCAAGCTTTTTACCTTCTGGAGCTTCTTGGGCACAACACAACTTCAGATTTATATTCTTGTTCTCCTTCTCCAACTTTTTGGTGCAATGTCTTCACCTTCAAAGGTTCAAAATACACACGGACTCACACTCACACACGAAACTAGGGTTTGGAACACTTTCTGGGATACGGAGGCTGAGGACAATCAGAGAAAATGAGCTATAAGGGTGTTTATATAGTCCACAACTCTAAATATTAGGGTTTTCACCTGACGTGAGTACACCCAGCGTACTAGGGCGCGCCTAGTACGCTCACTGTACCCTTATGTACGCTCAGCGTACTTCTTCTTGACCCAAAGTTGCAACTTTAGCCCTTATACTTCTCAAGGCCCAACGCAACCAACTCCAGGGACTACAAATGGCAAATAATAAAAAGAGGAGAGATTCGAAATAGGCCTGCAAAGTTCGAGATGTTACACGGTACGTATTTAACTTAGTTATTTATTCATCTTGGAAGGGCTACTGGACGAGTTGGTGGACCTAACTCGTCGAGTAGAAGGCAATATATGTGCGGGTTTTTTTAAGCAAGTTACTCAACGAGTCGGGTTCTTGACTCAGAGAGTAGGACAACCTGGACGAAAACCCTAATCTTTAGGGCTTGCACCGTATTTAAGCATCATATCTGGCCTCCACCCCACCCTCTATCACCTCCAAACCCTAATCTCGAAACCCCAATCCACCTTGAGTGATCTTGAGCTATTTCTTGCCATTTTGATGATGGGTTTTGAGCATTCTAACACTTCCTAAGTGTACATGCAACCCTAATAACCTTGAATCTATGTTTTCTCTATATACATGCAAATTTCTTTTTCAAGGTTATTTCCTAACTAGCATGGCATGGGGAATAAATAAAATATAAAACTAGTAGAAATACATACCTTGATGTTGCTTGCATTCCTTCAAGACTTTGTGAGCCTATCACCCCAAATGTTGTGCCTCAAATGCTTCACACAACACCACAAAACTTGGAATAACTTGAGAGAATACTTCTAGCACTCAAAATCGGTTATGCCCTCTCTAGTAACCCTAGGTCCCGATTTTGGTAGCCAAAGGGTTCCTTTTATAGTGGTGTCACAATTAGGGTTTCATTAAGAAGACCCATAATTGTCATGACTCTTCATTTCTCATGACCCATGGGTTTGTAACTCACATGGACTATCCATGGAGCTCCAAATGGTTACATCCATAACCCATAAACCATGGATCATTAATCCACCATAAAAGAATTGATGATTGTCATAATCAACCCTATATATTTAATTAGTCTCACTTTGATCACCAAATTAATACTAGATTAATACTTGATCAATACTAATTAAATAACACTATTATTAATATATTAGAACTTATAATATATTAATAATCATAAGTGCCATATTCTCTCATTTAGTCTATCCAAGTATTGCAATGCCATGCAACCCAAATGGAGTAATGGACCATGCCGAGTCGGGTCAAGTACATACCAAATAAAGTTATGGACTTAGACACTATATCCAACATTTAAGTATTATTTGTGCCTTTTGAAGCTTGTGGAAGAAGGAGAAGTTAGAGGAATCAAGATAGAAATAGGAGATCCAGAAGTTCCATCCTTTTAGTTTCATTTTCTAGTAATAAAGCTTCAAACTTGATCATTCTCTTCTTAGATATATTTATGACCTCTTTACGTGGGTTTTTGTCACAACCCCGAACCAGACGGCGGAAACGTCCAAGTGCTCGTGTGACTAGAAATTGAAATATCATCACAATAGATATACATGAAACATAACACAATCATCACCAATATTTCATAATACAATCGACATTGTTCACATCAAGTACATTGTTTTTTACATTACATATTTTAAAAGCATGAATCGTACGATGATTGACATTTGCATAAAAGAAATCCCAAAATATTCTTGACGGTTCTTTAGCTTATCGATTACATGAGAATACAAATTATTTTGAAAATGGTCAACATATATAATGTTGGTGAGTTAATAAGCATATTTGATTGAAAAATTTTGTATTGGGTGCATAACCCAGAAAATCCGATATTTTCTGTAAAATTCTCTGAAAAAGGTGTAATGATTAAGTATAAATGCATGTGATTTTCATTGTAAAATCATGTATAAACGAAAGATCCAAATTTCCTTGTGTTTTATCTGTTATAAGAATGAGGTAGTGATTAATAGTATTTCCTCAGAAAATCCGATATTTTCTTAATTATAAAAATGTTGTAGTTCTTGCATTGTTGTATGAATTGTTTTGTATTGATACGATTGAAGAGTTTAGTTTCCAAAAGGATAAGATGGTATTGGATCTCTATGTGAGTCGTTATAACCATGCATGATAATGACTAATTTGCCTGCCTTGGCATTTTCCAAACGCCAGTATTTGATCAAGGTTTTGTCATCCTAGACTGGCCTAGTCTAACTGTAGCGAATAGCTCAGGTGTGGGAGAGTCACCCCCGTATAGATCTATACACAAACACTCGCTCTCCCTCGAGGAGACTCTGATTATAACTACAAGCTACGACTATACACTCAGTGATGTCAACCGACAAGTGCCACTAGATCCCAAATGTCTCCACAAGAATATGTATGCCGTTATATGTATTTAGTTTTACAAACACCAGATGATATATGAATGTGAAATGATAAAGCCCAACAAACATGAAAAAGGGCAATTGTGGCCCATTAGACGTGTAAATTGTTTCAAGGCTTGTTAGGTATGCAAGAGGACACTTAAGGCCCATTAAGCATATAACTAATGGTTCAGGCCCAATTATCATGCGAATGGGCCACTAAGGCCCAATAACATGTAAATGATAATTTATTCCCGTTAAGCATGTAATTGGGTCACTAAGGCCCAATAGACATTGAATTGAATATATTGGGCCCAATAAACATGCAAATGAATCACGAAGGCCCAATAAACATGTATTATAAGTACCATGCCCAGTTTTTGTACCATTGTTCTATTTATATTTGATGTGGTATAGTGTTTTTATATGAAACATTTACTTATGATGTTAAGATACCCAACGTTTGATCTATAACGATATTATTAGTTTATATAAAAAAATATATATACCATTTTTAAATACTTGGCCCCAAGGTTTAATAATTGACACATTCGACTCAAAATATTTATTTGACCAATTCAGCCCCTTTTCACATGAAATTACATTTTCAGCCCCTTCTTAGTATAAAATAACATTGTTAATCCTTTTTGATGAAAAATGACATTTTTAGTCCTTTACGTCATTTTACTTGGCATTTTCGGCCTAATTATAATTTAAATTACAATTTCAGCTCAAAATGCAACTATTGACATTTCCAGTCCTTATTTGGCAAAAGTTTACATTTTTGGCCCATTTTCTGTGAATTTTACATTTCTGGCCCAATTTCCAAAAACTTTGCATTTTTAACCCAATTTAGAAATAATGTCATTTTTAAACCTGATTTTGGTTTATTTGAATTTTTGGCTCACACTTTTGATCAATTAACAGTTTTAATCCTAAAAGTCTCTTTTTTTCGCAAATTGGGCCCAAAATCGTAAGGCCCAAACTTCTAAGCTCAAAACGATGAAATTTACATTTTTGGTCCTATAAAAAGAGTGATTATCATAAATTTTTCAGTTTTATCCAATATAACATCTTTGATCCTTACAAAACCGAAAACATTTCTTTTAACCCCAAACTTTACTTTATTTGTCAAAGATTCTTATATAAAGCTTTTGTTTTGTTTTACACATTTTAGACATGTAACTTACTATTGTCTTTGTAGTATGATGTATAAAAATGTTTTAGTTTATGAATTCTACTTATTTTTATCAAGGATTTCGAGATTTGTCAAGATCTAACACATTTTCACAACATAATTCAAGAAATCACATATATCATGCATAAGACACATAAATCTACATATTTTACTTGTATTCTACCCCAAAAACAAGTAGAAAGCCGAAAACAAGGGGGGTATGAACTCTCCTTGGGGTTCAGATTCGGTTTGATGAAGAGATTGAAGAAGGTATCGACTTTAGCAAGCCTCTTGAAGAGGTTTTCGAACTTGGATGGTTCTAAGAGACATGATCCACAAAATATAGATGTAAGAGGAGTGTTTTTAGTTTAAGGATGAAAATCAAATACTTAAGGATGATGACAACTTATCAAAGATAATGATCTAGATGAAAACCTTTTGAAGATACACACAAGGTCTCGAAAATTTAGAGGAAGATGTAGGAGTTCTTGAGAGTTTTCTTAAGAGATTTTTGTATGTATATGAGTGTGGTGGTGGTTTTTGGCCTCATAGCCGAGATTTAAGAAGGATAAAAGGGAGGTGGGTTGGTTTTTACATAGAGGTCCAATGTTATGTGCATAAATGTATGTTAAACAATAGTATGAATAACTAAAGGTTATTAAATAAGTGACACCTCACTAATCACCCTATTATTGTTTATATTTTTATTTTTTTCACACACACACACAGACACACACATATATATATATATATATATATATATATATATATATATATATGTGTGTGTGTGTGTGTGTGTGTGTGTGTATTGGGCCGAGACTTAGAAAGAATGGAGGGGGTTTGGCCTTTTCTTGATTTGGTTCAAGTTTTATGAGGCCCATATAAAGAGGCTTTAGGCCCATTGGGCATTTAGGTGTGTTCACGGCCTAATGAAAATCCATTAGGTAGTTTTATGGCTCTTTAGGGTAATTGTAGTTGTTATGGCCCAATAAGGCCCATTAAGGGTAAACTAATCCATTTTAGGCCCATTATGGCCCAAAACGTTAAGTTTCATGAATGTGGGTCCAATTAGAGCCCATTTAAAGGTTCTAAGCCCAAGATTGTCAAACTGGAAACTTATTGGTCCATTAGGCCTAATAAGGAATTCATAGTTCATAATGAACTTAAATCGGGATTCGTAGAGTTTCCTTAAATCGGGATTCGTAGAGTTTCCAACTTGCAATTGACTATTTGAAATGTTTTGTATAGAATTTAGATCTTTACTTGGTGATTCCGAACTGTATTTGTTGTCATTGAATGAGCACCATTCATATTATCAAGTTAAGGTCACACTTGTTTACCATAGACAATGTTTACAAGAGCATAGAATTTCCTAGCTAAAATTGTAGTTGTGACAGTTTTGGTCCAAGATTTGCTAGCTTGTGGGTAAGGATCGATCCAAGAGTTACTCTTCCATATCTAGTGCCTAGAGGGGATGTGAAGACATAAAGGTGCAAAATTTATGTCCTTAAAGCCCCCATGCAAGTGCTAAAGATGTATTTATGGCCTTTTAAGCTCAAAAGGCCAATGAGTGGAAGCAAGCTTGAGACTTTTTGTGGTGATCTGATAGCTAGGCCCTAGATCTAGGTTTGCATGTGTAGATTTGAGATTCTAAGGCTTTTTGGACAAGACCCATTTCCTAAAGGAATTAGGGTTTTAGCTAAACCCTTCAAAAAGAGTTATCAACGGGTAGACTTGGAAACTTTACCCTTAGAAAGATTATTCCCAGTGAACAAGTGAAGTACGAACTATATATCTAGAGAACAAGGGCTTAATCTATTAAGATGGCCAATCAAACAGAAGGACTCGTCGAATCCATGAGGGAAATCGAAGAGTCGATTCGTGTTGTACCAATTTCAGTTTATAGTAGAACTCGACGAGATTGTAGAGGGACTCAACGAGTGGATTAGCCAAGTCGCGACTGAGCAGCTCGATAGGACTCAACGAGTCGGTGGAGCGACTCGGCGAGTTGAGTCACGATTCCTAAATTTCTGATGTAACGTCCCAAAATTCAAGGCCAAAAATTTCATTTTTAATTAGGTTATTACATGAAACCAAAGTGTGAATAATCAAAATATAATATTATGAAACCATATCAGAGTATAATCCCAAGGATATCGTGTGGGGAAAACATAGTGTGATGCGTTGCGACCAAGCCGGCTCCTTTCCTTTGAAACAAAGTACCTGAAACCAAAACTGTAAACCATAAGTACGAAGCTTAGTGAGTTCCCCCATCATACCACATACCATACAATCACAAAGCATACATATTGTCGGGAAATTCTGGGGGTGCCCGACCTACCCGGTACGACCATTCTGGGGTGCCAACCTACCTGTGTCAAGCCATTCTGGGGTGCTGACCAACCCATGTCAAGCCATTCTGGGGTGCAGACCTACCCATGTCAAGCCATTCTGGGGTGCTGACCTACCCGTCGGTCCTAACAACCAACCCTCGGGTACTATTCCACCCCTACTGTTACTTTCACATATATCATAACATAAACATACTATCAGACATGTCTGGGGTGTCCGAACTGCCCTTCGGTCCTAAAAACCGAACTTGGGGACTGTTCCTCTCCTACTACCACTATCACATATAACGTATCATGCCAGCATATAAAATATCAGGTAGTAGCAAACCTAGATGATATCACAAAGACAATCATCTAACATACAACTCCTACTGGTGGGCCGACATTGTGGCCGTAGACCCACCGTTACCGGAAGGTAACTTACCTCACACTGCTGAAGTCCCGTAGACACAATCTTACACTGCTGAAGTCCCGCAGACTCAACCCCAGCTGCTGGCTGACAGATTCCCGAACTGTCAACACCAAAATAACACCCAATTAATAATTGGGTCCCAATTTATAACCATAAGTACATGATTTCGGTAATTACTACATTACCCTTAACTTTGCTTATTCAAGCCCAAGGCCCAATCCATAGGACTAAAGTCCATTGAGAATCAAAACCCAACACATGGCCCAATTTTCCAAATTGGGCCTAGGCCTACACATGGTCTTATTCTAAGGCCCAACCTCGTATAATCATTAAGGCCCAAACTATAGCCCATCTGTGGCCTAATTTTCTAAATTAGGCCCAACTCCTCATATGGGCCTTACCCTAAAGCCCAACTAATTACTCTAGTCCATTTGATTATTCTTGGATGGCCCATTAATAATCCAATCATCCAGACCCAATAGAAAGCCCAACTCAAGGTCCAAGTGAAATTAGGGTTTCACATAAAATAATGATTAGGGTTAAGTTTCCTAATTAACCCATTAAGGACTTAATCCATTAAGTCTAATATTGCTTAGATTAATTTACGCCAATGATTATTATTTAATATTCTAAGTTATTAATAAGTCACGTATGTCTCGATTAATTCCCCAAAATTAGGGTTTTGATGGCATTAGGGTTTTCCAAACCCTAATTTGGGTTTCCAACCCAAATACTAGCCCATTTATTAATTTGTTGGGCTTTTAGATTAATTAGAGCTTTATTGGGCCTATTAAACCCACTAAAATATTATTAAGCCCATTAGGGTTTTATTGGGTCCATTAGAGTCCATTAAGCTTCATTGGGCCCATTAGGGTTTCAAGCACCCCAAACGAATCAACACCACGAGGCAAAGCACACCGCCACCTAACACGGCGGCCGGTGGCGGTAGGAGGCGGCAGCCACCACCCTAGGGTGGTGGTTTCCAATTTCTTTCCATTATTTTGCTTTCGAGTTACAATTACAACAAAAATACCAAAGCAACACACACAAGCACACTAACTAAGCTAAACATACACACACAAACCACCTTGAGGTGGCGGGCGGTGGTGCATGGCGGTAGCCACCACCTTATGGTGATGGTGATGCCTTTTTTCCGAGGACTTCGACCAACTCACATACGCCCAACCATTGAAACACATGCATCTTCACGTCCTTTGCTCGGAAATAGAAACCAACCACCCACCTGGCGGTGAAGGGCAACGACAGTACCATAGGAAGGCGGCAGCAGCCACCATGGTCGGTAGCCATGGTGGTTCTTCACGGCCCAACTCGTCTAGAGCCTCCTTACATGGATACGGAGCGGAAAAAGCTGACTGGAGCAGCAGCGCTACAGCGGCGCACTTCGTCAGAGTAGAAAAGGAAGGGGAAAAATGGGAGAGTTTTGCTCTCCATAACCACGAACGGCAGCAACGATAACCATGGATCTTCGTGTCGTCGGTGACGGAACAGGAGGAGCTGCAGCGTCGTTGGCACATCGGCAAGGGTGGCGGCGCTCCGGTTGCCAGGTGGCTGGCAGCGGGTGAACCCTCACGTGGTCGCGACTGAAGAAAGGAGAAGGAGGAGATGAATGGAGATTCAAAGGCGTTGCCGTCAGATGCTGATCGGAGACGACACAGCGGCGGCGCCGGCGAAGGAGGTGAATGGTGGCGGCTAGAGGGAGGTATAAGGGTGGGTGACGGCTGCCCTCATATTAGGGTTAGGGTTTTTTGGTGGTAACCGGCACATGCTTGGCTTTATACCCGATCCCACTTCTAAGTTTACCATAATGGCAAGATCAGCCCTCCCTATCTCTTTTCTTTCAAACCAAGGCAATAATTTACCCTTCCCACCCTTGCTCACGGAATTCATTTAATATTTAGCCCAACAGTTACAATTCAGCCCCTCTTTACAAATTATTCTTCAAATAAAGTCCATATGTTACCTTTTAAACCCTGAGTTTCAAAACTCTTTACAATGGAGTCTAAAATTACCATTTAGCCCTTGTTTCTTATAATCTATCCATATTTAGTCCCGATAATTTACCACGTGGTTCTTACCTTCCTAATCACTTACGAGACTAATCCGGAACAGGCACTTTTAATCCCTGACTTCTAAAATTGTAACAATTAGGTCTTCGAGACCATCCTTTTATACATAATTATTTATTTTAGGGCTACGAGTCCTTCATTTATTTATTTATTTATTTAATAAATAAACGGGTGTTACATCTGAGTTATAGAACTCGACGTGTTGGAAGGTTGACTTGACGAGTTGGTCTACCCAGAATGTTGACTTTGACCGGGGGTAAAATGGTCATTTTACCCTTAGATGGATTTTTAGTTTTCTCACTAGGTAAAATTATATAGAGATAGCCGGGGAGTCGTGGAAGTAGCCAGCAGAGATTCCTCACACACGAGTTTAACATCCATTTTGAGAGACGAGTCCTTTTCCAGTAGGAACGGGCCTAAGGTGTAACGCCCGTAAATCAGTGCTAATCAATTTAAAGACAATGAGTGTCAAAAATGACTTTTTGATGAAAGATTATTTAGAATGATTAATCATAATTAAGTTGTAGTATATTTTACAAGGATTCCGTACATATAAAGAACATCGAAATCCGAGTTATAACGAAGAAGTTATGACATGTCGAAGTTTCGCGACAGAACCGACACGACGCAACGCGACGTCAATAGTGAATTTATGATAAAGCGATATTTAGCCTTAGTGATCTAAACAAAAGTCGTAGAGTTCGTTAAACCGAGAGCGTGCAAAAAAAGAATGTCTAAATCTGACTTCGTATGAGGAAGTTATGATTTTTCTAAGTCTCAGCTTAGCGGTATGCAGCCCAAAGTTCGATTATGAGATCGAGCGATTTTTAGTCTAAACAATCTAAACGAGAATCGAAGATCTCTTCGATAGTAGCGCAATCAAAGAAAGACAGATGAAAACGGACGTCGGATGAAGAAGTTATGGATTTTTAACGGAGTTTTTCAGTCCCGGCCTGTTAAAAATAATATAATAAAAATAAAGTTAGAATTTGCTGACGAAGTCTAAACGATAGTTGTAGAGCATAATCTCACCTACACGTGGATATAAAGAGCATCGAAAACAAAGCTCGTACGCGAATGTTATGGAAGTTCAAAGATTGAGGCACAAACTACGAGGCTGAGCTGGAGGGGAACGCCATGCGTTCCTTCAGGGAACGCAGCGCGTTCGGAGCACCAGACCCTGTCCCATCACCTATCTTGTCTGAAGATCGTAAGCCATGACATATGTGGGAACGCCCTGCGTTCCCCTAGGGAACGCCCTGCGTTCGGGCCTCTTCCCAGCCCTATAAAAGGAAAGCAAGGCCTTCGGGTTTTGTTGCTCAATTCCTTTCCTCTCCTCTGTATTACCTCATTTTACGTGCAAGCTATACCCCCGAAGCCCCGGTATCATCACGAGAACCAAAGTGAGTCCCGAAGCCCCGAAGATCCCGAGAAGTAAAGTTTCCGAGCCAAAACTCTGCCCGCATGGAGCCCGGTTTTTGTGAAGATCTCCCGGTTTCACTAAAGAAATACTACATTTAGAGCCGTAGTGTTGTCCGATCATCGTATTATCAAGTGAGTGTGTAGTTGCTTTCTTCTACCGCATAGATATGAAGTATTTGCTATGAAATACGTGCTATGTGTTTATACGTTGTTTGTTTACTTGAGATGGTTGTTGAATGAATGTTTTATACAGGTTTTTAAATGATTTAGACTATATATATGTAATTTATATCTACAAATATGTTGGGTAGAACATGGGTAGATGAAATAGTTGGTGTGTGGGGAAAGATTAGTTTGAGGATGAGATGAAAGATGATATAGATCATGAGATGAGGGTGCCAGGTGAAAATTGAGTGAAACCTTTACCCAAACGATGGCCCCCGTCATTCATCAGAGTAGGGATGACAACCACAGACTATTCTAGACAGTCCTGTGGAACATTATCAAGCTCGCAACTTGTAGGTGTTTTGGACTTGATGTTCACCAGTGTACTCTAAAAACCGTGGCAGCAATAGATTTAGTTCCTTATAATAAAATGATGGTAGCTATGGATTTAGTACAATGTAGATGAACCTTGGTAGCTATGGATTTAGTATTGTATAGATGAACCTTGGTAGCTATGGATTTAGTACTGTATAGATGAACCTTGGCAGCTATGGATTTAGTGTTTTTTATAGGAACCTCAAGAAGCAATGGACTTTGTGCCAATTCCTTAGGTCAATCCTTAGGAACGAATGAATAAATGATAGTTGATTCTTTAGGGTAAAACCTTAAGAAATAATGAAGATAATGGGGATGGGTAATTGGGTTGATTGTTTGATGATTGAGTATAATAATCATATTACTGTGGGTTGAAAACCCTATATGCTCGTCAGGCTCCCAAGCCTGACCCACTCAGTTTTCTTTGCATTACAGGGAATGGCACAAGAATATAAGTCGGTGGACTTGACGAAAGATTTTTGGATTATAGATCAGTAGTTATAAATAACTGTTGTAAGGTCTATTTTATATTGTTTATGCTTTTGGTCTGTATCTGAACATGACATCCCGAGATTTTGTTATTTAATGAAAATACATTTCTTTAAAGAAATGCTTTGATAAATTCTTATCATATTTTGTTTTGGAGACAAATTTCGCAACTGTTTTCTTTAAAAAGATTACTCTGATTTTAAAACGAAGCATAAGCAAATCGGTCTTTTCTGGCCGTGAAATTGGGGATGTCACATAAGGTCCCGAGAAGAGTATATGTAACAACGGAAAATTTAAAACAAAATTTTCATTTCTTAAAATATATTTCCATCAAATAAGTCATCAAGATCCAATGTATCATGTCATAATACAATCATATAAATCCCAAGATCATAAATCTTCCATCAGTGTGTACAGATCATGCCGGCGCCTTCCCACGGTCCTCGCTAGTACCTGAAACACATATCACAAAATCTGTAAGCATAAATGCTTAGTGAGTTCCCCAAAATACAACCTACGCACATACGTCTTTCCAGGCCCTGACCTTCCGGTCCATGTGTCTCAAGGGACTTCCGTCCCGACTAGGTTAACCTTCCGGTCCTACCCACGCCAACCTTACGGTCCACATTACAACGCCTTCCGGCCCATAACATAATGCCTTCCGGCCCATATCAAGCATATCATACATGTCACATATAACAATTAACTTATCACACATAACACATATATCTCATATCATATCCGACCTTCCGGTCACACAGTCAACCCTTCCGGGTATAGTATAGTGAGAAGACTCACCTCGAGTATCTCGATAACTCGCGAATCCTGGAAATCACTCGTGCTCGATCCTCCGAGCTATAATCCTCTTATAACATCATATGTCTCCGATTAACACTTTTACCACTAAGTTTGACTACCCCTACAAGTAAACACTTGGTCAACTCTGGTCAATGGTCAACGGTCAACTTTGACCGGACTCGGCGAGTGCACTAGAGCGACTCGGCGAGTCTAAGCGTTTTCACCAACTCTCTAGGATTCCCTTTTTGACACGTCGAGTACTCCCCTGACTCGACGAGTTCCACCTGGTATGAATCGCGGGGCCACCCCGACTCAACGCGCCGAGTCTCAAGAACAAATCGGCGAGTTCCAACTCGACTCAGACCACCTGGAACCCTCTCTGACTCCCCCAGACTCACTGAGTCAACCCATAACTCGGCAGGACCACTCACTGAGTGGTTAATGACAATCTTCATGCTACTCGCCGAGTCTGTTCTTCAGACTCGGCGAGTCCATGCCATGCATCAACTCAAACTTGCTTCTGAGGTCAGATCCGCTCCAACAATTCATAGATCTGGCCCTCCTAAGCTTACTCATCACGTAAAGTTCATGTCTTGGTGCTCATAACACACCCCATGACTCATAAATGGTGTTTTGACCTTAAGCATAAAGACCCCAATCCAAAACCCCCATGGATTTATAAAAAGCTGGGACAAAGGGACACTCTGGACCTCCAAGGGTTCAGATCCAGAACCTAACTCACTTAAGGGACCAAGGAAGAACTAGATCTAGCCACAAAAGGGCTCAATAAGCCTTAAATCAATATAAACATCAACATAACAGAGAATAGCTCGAAGGTAGTACCTCAAATGTGATGTTCTGGACCTCAAATCTTCAGGAAGTGGCTCCTCTTGATTCCCCTTAGCTATTGCTTCCTTTCCCTTGCAATGTAACACCTCCAAGGTCAATAATGGCTCCTTGCTTTGCTCCAAACGCTCAAACTCGCTAGGGTTTCACTCAGAGGTCTGGTGAGCACAAATGACGGCCTTAAGGCCCTTTAAATAGGTCCCAAACCCGAGAAATTAGGGTTTCATTAAACAGCGCGGACTCGCCGAGTCCATACCCTGGACTCGCCGAGTCCAGGCGCGAACCCGCGTCCAGAACCGCGATCCTACTCGGCGAGTCTGAGCTCCAACTCGTCGAGTCCCCTCACAAAACACCAAAAACATAAGCATAAAAGATACCTAGAAATCCGGGCTGTTACAGTATATGTATGCTTAACGTCTTTGTGATTCATGCATGTTATGTGTTATGTGTTCCGGGGCAAGCCCAATGTATGTTAGTGTATCTTTTATGTGTTATGTGTTCCGGGGTGAGCCCGATGCCGGGGCAAGCCCGATGCATGTTAGTTTATATGATATATGTTTTGCATTACGGGCTTCGGTCCGATGTCGGGGTAAGCCCGATGTATGTTATATGCGTATGTTATGTGTTTATGATATATGATATTTTGTGTATGTGCCAGGGTAAGCCCGATGTCGGGGTGAGCCCAATGCCAGACGTGGTCTGATGTTGGCGTGAGCTTGATGCCGGGTAAGCCAATGTCGTAGAGTTCGTTAAACCGATGCAGTTGGGCGGTGTCTCATAGTTGTGTTATTTGTTATATGATAGATGTGTATGGTATGTGGTAGTTTGGGGGAGCTCAGTAAGCTTCCTGTTTACAGTTTTCATTTTGGTTTCAGGTACTTCAGCCAGCAAAGGGAAGAGCTCGGGATGATCGCATGACACACACCACAATTTTCTAGCATGGGAGATTTACTCTGATATTTGATATGAAATTTTGATATGTTGACAAATATTATGATATTTTGAGACACATGATTTATAATTTTATACTATGGTGATGATATTTATGGTTTTAATAATAATTTGAAAACGAAATTTTTGGATCGTATTTTTGGGATGTTTCAGTACCTAGTCTTGAAGTAATATAGTTGTGGTAAGAAAGGGTGTCGAACATAGGGAACGTGATGGTTTAGATCAAATAATTCAAATGTCAATAAAATTAACAACAGTAGAGTAAAAATGGGGTTTCTGTGTAAACTAAATTAAACTAATGCTCAATTAATCAATGAAACCAAAAAACTAAATGGAAGTAATAAATAAGATGTACTTCCACTAGAATACGAATCCACCAAGGTTTTATGTTTGATTTTTTAGAAGTGAAATGGATCAATGAATTGATTACCGAATTATAATATGACTAGTTATCTTGATCGGATTTTCTAGTACTAATAATTAATGTACAACTAACACAATCATGGAATTAGTGAACACATAATTAATTAAATATATTCGAATTATGAACGATATGATCTTATGATTTCTCGTCAATGATAAAGACAATCAATCTAAGCATAACATGGATATCTAATGCTCTCTAACACAATCAAGTTCACCGATTAATAATATCTAACTTTAGGCTTATGATCAAAGTCCGAGTCATACAAACCTAATGATCATAGATTCATATGAGTCAAGTACATCAAAGATAGAATGATCATCTAATCCTAACAATACTCATCAATAAACAATACAAAATATAACTTTAACATGAAAGGTAAAGCAATCAATGGAAAACTTGTAAAAACCAAATTCAGTTTATCCTACTAACGAAATCAATTATATCAACAAGGGTTCATCAGTATCCAGTGAAAGTAAAGGTTTTTATGCCATATTTAGTAAACCAAAGCAGAAAAACATCACCAAAAGAATGCAAGATGCGATCATCAAGCAAACCCGAAGTGAAATATCGATGTATTAGCGCTTGAATCTCCAAATCCTTTCTCCAATTGAATCTCTAGCTTCGAAATCGACACTTGGAGGGTTTTTCCTCGTGAATAATTGCAACCCTAAGGACTCCACCTCTTGGAAACGACCTAATCTCTGGAATATATATATACTTGCCAAATTATGGCCACCACGACGTGGTTAAGAGGCACCACATTGTGGTCTTCATGGATATACCGTATTCTGCAAGCCAACTTATTGATCGTGAAGTTTCCATTTACCACGTCGTGGTGGTTGGATTTCACATTTTGGTTCAAACACGAAAGTCGTCAGAATTTTTTTCTAGTTTTCATATCATTTTGAATCGCCTTAATCAGACTTACGAGTAATGAGATATGGCCAAAATACTGACGAGGGGTCAAGCTGTCCATCAACATCCTTTTTGTGTCTTTTTCAACTCCTCTTCATCCGAGTATCTAGATTTCGTTGGTATTAGTCCTTTTCTTTGAGAATTTCCAATTTTGGATGAAAAATACATTTTAAACATAATAAGTACCAAATATCTTTGCAATAAATCAAATTGAAGCTTACAATGTTTTAAAATAATGCTGAGAAATGTGTATAAATGTTGCAATATCAAAATACCCCACACTTGTCTTTTGCTTGCCCTCATGTAGAATTGATTTTTTTTTATTAGCATCACACAAAACCCTAGCTACCAACATCATACAAGACAATCTATTTTGAGCTCATCCATTACATCAAGACCACAATGCATCCTAAGAACTTCCCCAATCCTAAATACTTACGATCCTCATAAACATTTCCCCACTTATTTTGAACAACATTCATTTTATGCATCCCTCCGAATAAATCCTCAGAAATCTTTCTTAACCTTAATGGAATTTTTGGTTAAGCCCGTAAGCATGGATATGGAAAATAACCTAGAAAGAAAAATCTCAACAAATAATAACTTGACAAATTGCTTTATTCTTGAGTTTTCAACTTTTGGATTTGTTGAACTTTTCTTCATAATATTTATTGATTTTCATAAATTGTAGACTCTTATTCACTCAAAATTTTGCAACTCTTTTTTTTCTATTTTTTTCATAACCTTTTCACCTTTTTTTCTTTGCTCATTTTTTCACTCAAAACTAAAAATCCTAAAAATAAAAACATATGCTTAAGCAAGGGAATTTAACTTCAACCCTTATTGATTAAAGATATTAGTCTATAGTGCAATGACTACATAAACTATTTTGGATACATTTTTGGTACATGATGCTAAACATATTATGTCCCTCAAACTAAGCAAGGTCGTGTTTTTGTTCCATGATTTCACTAGGATAGGGAAGCCACAAACACACTAGAACATATATTGACTCAAATAAACATTGAAACTCGCATCAAATCATACCACACAACACTATCAACCTAGGTCTCAACACAATAATATAACAATTTTTAACTAGATTTAATTTTTAGACCATTATTTCAGGTCTTTCTAATATTTTTTAAATCCTAGTCATTTTTAATTCTTATCATTATGCTTGCATTCCTATATTCGACCCCCTAACCCACACTTAATTGATGCAATGTCCCCATTGCATGCTTAAGCAATAAAAGAATATAAAATTAAGAGGATAAATTGGAACAGACTCCCCTGAGATTGTAATGGAGAGATCGAATCTTGAAACATGTGTGGTTAACATCTCGTAATAATGGCCGGAAACAGAATTCCTGGACTCTTTTCACGTGAATGTAAATGTGTTGGATCACAATAAACCAAAGAACAATCTCCAGAAAGTGTGTTGAACCTCAGCCATGACGTGGGAAAGCAACGTCGGGTCATGGTATCAAGTAAGAAGTCATCATGGTCGCGAAAAATAAGAATGCCATGACGTGGTCTAGTGATGCCACGTCTTGGGAATAGGTCTGACAAAATTCAATCATGAAAATAACAAATTCCACGGCTTGGAGATGATAGCCACGTCATGGTAACTTATTAGAAGGTCATTTAGAGCCAAATTAATGCATCTTTACTTCTCAATGGCTAAGGACCAATCTCGACCTTTTCTTACCGTAAAATTCTTAAAACTCCTCTTTTCATCAAGTAGTTATCCCACACTTATTCCAAAATATGGTCTTCAACTGCAATCTTCAAATATCTCACGACTTTTTCCAACTAAGCTCCTTAACCACTTCACTTTTGTTCAACACTACAAAATAAGATCAAGGACTAGAGAGAAACACATCATCATTCGGTTAAACTAAAATAAAAACAAAAAATAAAAACAAAAACTAAACAGAAATAAAAAATAAATGAAATGCAAACTCTTAAAACATCAGGTTGCCTCCCGATAAGTGCTCCTTTTTAGGAGTCACAAGCCAAACTCTTTCCCTTCAATGTTGTGTTGGGTGGATGTGTAACCTCCTCGTTCTCCACCATCTTGAACATTGCTCGTTTGTAGGCAACCCTTCTGTTGAATGCCTTTTTTGACCTTTTTGGCATTTTCGGGTTGACATCTTCATTATGTTTCCGCTTCGGGTTCTTTCTTCATTCCCGTGTCTTTATCTTTTGTCTTGTCTCTTTCCGGGTTTTATGTTGTCAAAATGATGCTCATCACTCTCTTCTTCTTTTTCTTCGACTTTCTTTGTGACTTGGTTTGGAGGTCTTGTAAAACCAAACACCTCTAAAATCATTGGCGTTGACATTGAAGGTTTCGAATAATTCACTTCCTTTTTCCAATTTCTCTTTGGGTAAAGGCTCCTCCCACTCTTCTGATGGGTTTTAGCCATAAGAACTTTCCTATGTGCGCATGCAAAACCCTAATGCTTGGATCTAGGCTTTCTAATTAAACATGCTTTGAATCCAAGACTTCTAATGATTAATTATGTTAAATAACAACATTGAAACAGATTTAGAACCATACCTTTGAATTCCTTGTTGATCTTGTTGTCTTGGAGCTTCTAGAGTCACAATTGTCACTCCTCTAATGGCTTACAAACACCAATAGCAAGAAAGATGATTTAGGAGAGAGGAGAGGGGAGGAAATCGCCAGGGTTCTCTTACTTTAGCTGAGGTGCCGGTTTCCCTTAGCCATGGTGTCTATTTATACTTGTAGACTCCTTAAGGGTTACAACCTAAACCCTAATTGGATAATCTTCTCTTAAGGCTATCCAAATCCATTCCATAGATAACCCCTTGGACGATTTTGAAGCTATCCTAGCTTCTAGACTCCGTCCCTTGTATATCTATATGGATTTACAGTCTAAAGCTTAACTATCAAACAATTGATAGTTTATACCCTCTTATTTCATTAATCTCTTTAAGTCACCAAATTAATTCCAATTAATTCTATGACTTATATTAATCAAATAACAATATGTTATTCTTTATATTATTCTCATAATATATTAATAATATTTACTCTCTCTTAATAAATCATCCTATCAAGTTGCTGTGGTGAAGGCAACCCAAAAGGACCATGCACAACCGGGTCAAATACTTGCCTAATATAGTTGCAGCCTTAGACACTATTCCAACAGTCTCCCACTTGGATAAGTCTAGTAACTATAAGCACAAGTACAATTCGGTTTGCAATCGTAGCTCTCAAAGACGCTGTCAAACTTTGATCTAATCAATCTTGTCCTTTAGATAAAGGATCGTATAGTCCTCTGTTAGATATCATGCTGACAATCCTATGGAACGGTTAATCAAACATTTAGGTTTCTCGATCTCTGATTTATTCGACATAGAACTTAATCGAACACATCAATTCAGTTCTGACCGGGCCCGACACATAAGTCAAATCAAATCATCGAGCGGCCAAGATATCGCTTTCTTAGATAAAAGTTACAGATAAACTTCGACTTATATGCATTTACTTATTCATTAACCAACTATACACAACAATGCGTTTTATAACACCGAGTTACTGATGCGTTTTCGCATTATCAATGTACAATAAATTAACAAATAACAAACCATATATCTAGGTTTTAAGACTATATGATATTATCGTCTTGCGATCACCCTTTTATATCATATTCCATAAGGTGATTCTAGCAAGCGCGGGTTTGTTCCAATGCTCAAAACTAGTTCATAAGCACTCATGAACGTTGCAGCAACCCTTTGCTATGTCTAAAACCATTTAGACAATCTACACACCAATTCATGACAATCTTCATTCATATCTACTTCCAACATATGAACGATTGTGGACAATTTGAACAATTCGATTATTCCTAATAAACTCAATTATTCTGGAAGTCAAAACATGCAAAGTGAAACAATAGCTAAACAATTAACATAAGATAGTAACATTACTCATAAATAAAACTCAGTTATTTAATCATCAAATGTTAATTACATTTATCTATTACATGTTTCTAATACTATCTAATCTATGCTAATATCATCCTTCAGCCCAATACTCCTAGCATGCTGCAAGTGCTTAACCCTACTCAGTCCCTTCGTAAGCGGATATGCTGAGTTATCTTCTGATGATAATCTCTTCACTACGAGTTGTCCTTCTTCTACACGATGTCTAATGAAGTGATATTTTCTGTCGATATGTCTTGATCTACCATGATCCCTCGGTTCCTTGGTTAAGGCAACCGCTCCTTCGTTATCACAGAAAATCTCCATGGGCTCCTTTATGGCAGGTACAACTCCAAGATCACCGATGAAGTTCTTTAGCCATATTGCCTCCTTCGACGCTTCGCTCGCTGCAATGTACTCTGATTCGTACGTTAAATCAGCTACGGTTTCCTGTTTGGAACTCTTCCATGCCACTGCTCCTCCATTTAGGGTAAAGACCCAGCCCGACTGCGAACGGTAGTTTTCCCTGTCGGTCTGAAAATTGGCGTCACTATACCCTCGCACCTTCAAGTCATCACTCCCTCCGAGGACTAAGAACCATTCCTCCGTCCTCCGAAGGTACTTAAGGATATGCTTCACCTCAATCCAATGTGCTCTGCTAGGGTTCCCTTGATATCTGCTAACCATGCTCAAAGCGTAGGCTACATCAGGGCGAGTACAAGTCATAGCGTACATGATTGAGCCAACTGCGGAAGCGTATGGGACTCGGCTCATTTCTGCTATCTTAGCTTCGGTACTCAGACTTTGAGTCTTACTCAACTTGGCATTACTTTGTATCGGTAATTCTCCCTTCTAGAGTTTTCCATACTAAATCGTTTTAGTACTTTATCCAAGTAAGTATTCTGACTAAGTCCAATTAGTCTCTTACTTCTTTCTCTTACTATCCTTATTCCCAAAATGTAAGAAGCCTCTCCGAGGTCCTTCATAGCGAAGCACTTCCCGAGCCAGGACTTAACCTCCTGCAGAGTCGGGATGTCGTTTCCTTTGAGTAATATGTCATCGACATATAGAACGAGGAAGCTTACTATACTCCCACTGGCTTTGACATATACACATGATTCGTCTTCGCTTCGTACAAATCCAAACTCTTTGACTTTCTCATCGAAGCAAAGATTCCATCTGCGAGACGCTTGCTTAAGTCCATAAATGGACTTATCAAGCTTACACACTCTATTTGGATGCTTCAGATCCACAAACCCTTCTGGCTGAGCCATGTAAACATCCTCAGCCAACTTTCCGTTAAGGAAAGCGGTCTTGACATCCATTTGCCAAATCTCATAATCATGAAATGCGACAATTGCTAGCATCACTCTAATAGATTTTATCTTGGCAACTGGTGAGAAGGTCTCATCATAGTCAACTCCAGGAGTTTGAGTAAAGCCCTTCTCAACCAATCGTGCTTTATATGTGAGTACTTTTCCATCCACGTCGGTCTTCTTCTTGAAGATCCATTTGCACCCAACGGTCTTACGTACGGGCACATAATCAACCAAATTCCAAACTTGGTTGTCATACATGGATTGGATCTCGCTATCCATTGCCTCTTTCAATTTTGCAGACTCCGGGCCTGCCATGGCTTCCTTATAGCTATTAGGTTCATCAAGATTTATTAGTGTACCATCACTAATATACGTGTCCCCTTCGGTAGTAATATGAAAACCATAAAACTGGGAATGAACTCTAACTCTATCGGAACGTCTAAGAGGTAAGGACTCGTCAATCGGTTCAACCGGAGTTTCCTCCTCGGGTTGAGTGCCAACGGTAGAGGTTCCTTCATCTATAGACTCTTGAATCTCTTCAAGCTCGATTTGCCTCCCACTGTATCCTTGGCTTATGAGTTCTCGCTCTCGTAAAACTCCTCTCCTCGCAACGAAGACAACATTGTCCTTCGGTCTATAGAAGAGATATCCAAAGGATGTCTGCGCGTAGCCGATGAAAATACATCGCTCACTTCGAGGTTCGAGCTTGTCATGAGTATCTCGTCTTACGAAAGCCTCGCAACCCCAAACCTTGATATGTGCCAACGAGGGAGCTTTCCCTGTCCACATCTCGTGAGGTGTTTTGGCAACCTTCTTGGTAGGGACTTGGTTAAGGATATGGGCGGCAGTCTCTAAGGCATACCCCCAGAAAGAGATAGGTAGTGAAGCACGACTCATCATAGAGCGAACCATATCCAATAAGGTTCGATTATGCCTTTCTGCCACACCATTCAACTGCGGTGTCCTAGGAGGCATCAATTGCGAAACTATTCCACACTCCTTGAGATAATCGTGGAATTCAAGATTTAGGTACTCTCCTCCTCGATCGGATCGAAGCATCTTGATTTTCCTGCCCAATTGATTCTCCACTTCATTCTTAAACTCTTTGAACTTTTCAAAGGCTTCTGACTTTTGCTTGATTAAATAGATATACCCATATCTACTATAATCATCGGTGAAAGTCACGTAGAAGCGGTTCCCATCCTTCGTGGTTGATCTAAACGGTCCACATACATCGGTATGTATTAGGTCCAATAGACCCTAACCCCTTTCACATGTACTCGTGAAGGGTGACTTCGTCATCTTTCCAAGTAAACAAGACTCGCACGTGTCATCTTCCCTAAGGTCGAATGACTCCAACACTCCATCCTTTTGGAGTTGGGCTATGCGTTTCTTGTTGACATGTCCAAGACGACAATGCCACAAGGATGCTTTATCCATACTAGTGGAAGAATCTATGTTCAAAACATCATTTCCTAAGTTATCAACAATCATAACAGTTTCATAAATTCCATTACATGGTATAACTTCAAAGTAAAAGACACCATTCAGATAAGCTAAAATAGAACCATTCTCATTATTAAAAGAAAATCTAAAACCTTGTCTATAGAAACCATGAAATGAAATGATGTTTCTAGCCATTTCTGGCGAATAGCAACAATTGTTCAAATCTAAACACAAATTATTCCTAAGCACTAAAGAATACACTCCAATCTTGGTCACAGGTGACGATCTTCTGTTCCCCATGATTAGATTGATTCTTCCTTGCTCCACATCCCTACTTCTTCTTAATCCCTGCACATTAGATCAAATGTGTTAACCACAACCGGTATCAAGAACCCAAGAAATAGCATGATTAGAATCGTTAGATTTAATTGTGTATATACCTACGAAAGATGGCTTGATCTTTCCTTCCTTGATGGCTTGCAGGTACTCTGGGTAGCTTCTCTTCCAATGTCCTATCTTGTGGCAGTGGTGGCACTCTGCCTCCTTCGGGTTAGGGCAGGGCTTAGTGGGATCAACTTTGGTCCCACTAGAAGAGGCACCATCTCGGGCTTTAACCTTGCGATAGTTCTTCGATGAAGCTTTCCTCTTCTTTCCCTTTCCTTGACCAATAGCCAAGACAGGAGTAGCAGGCGGATTGGGAGTTGGTGCAACATACTTGTCTTTGAATTTGCTCTCAACAACCCTCAAGAGACCTTGGAGTTTGCTTAGGGTGACCTCTTCTTTGTTCATGTGGTAGGTCATCCTAAATTGGTTGTACATCGAAGGCAAAGTGTGAAGCACCATATCGATCGCCAAGTCTTCCCCAAAGTCAACGTTTAACTTGCGAAGGCGGTCGACATACCTTTACATCTTTTGTAGGTGCACGGTAAGAGATTCTCCATGACCCATCTTAGCGGAAATCATGTTGGTGAAAATCTCATAACGCTCTTGTCTCGCGTTTTGGTGGTATCTCTCCAATAAGTCTTGATGCATCTCGTACGGGTACATGTCCTCGTAGGACTTTTGGAATTCGGAGTTCATGGTGGCAATCATGATGCAATGTACCTTCGTTGCATCTCGGTCATGAGTTTCAAAAGCGGTGATTTCAGCCGGAGTAGCGATTTCGGGGTTGATCTTCTCAAGCTTCTCATCGAGGACATACTCCTTATCCTCATAGCGAGCAATGGTGCGAATGTATCTTATCCATTCGCTAAAGTTCGTTCCATCGAAGGTGACCTTTTGGCAAAGGCTCATCAACGTGAAAGAACTAGCAGCAGCGTTGTTAGCGTTCGACATCTACAAATAGAAAGGACAAAGATAGATTAGAATAAGAATCCCTAATTATCACCCAATAAGAAAATTAGGGCTAGGATCCAACAATAACATTTACATACTAGAAAAGGGATGCCGTAATCTAACATGCAAATAAATTGAAGGTAAGTGAATGACGATTCACTAATTCTCCACCATAAAAACCTAACTATTAGTCCTAAATGTATTGAGAATTCCTAGGTTCGGATGAGATTCATTGAAACTATTCAATGGCATGTTTAAATCTCGATATGCCCCTCTTGTTTGTGACTGGGATACCGAGGATCACAAAGCGGGTGTGAATTATCATGCAAATTCACATGGTGCCTTCATTGTAACGATCACCTATTCGATGTGTCGGTAAACCACACACGCTCCATCGAACTATGATAAACAATGAATCACCCTTTGCCACCTTTGCTTAGAACCAATTAGTGTGCCGGTAAACCACACACGCTCCACTAACTTCTTAGCAAGGGTGCAAAGTGTAATTTCATGGGATTGTATCAATTCACTTTTCCTAAAGTAACTAAGATTGGGAAATTTTAAAATATGTGTAGTTACTTTGTATTACTTATTATACTTTTAATGAGAGGATGAGGTTGCCCTATCCTACCCGTTCGGCTAACGACCCTCCACCAATCAAGCAAGTGGTGGGTGTGAGTGTACACCCATTAAGCGCCATTTTATAGGCCGCAACCTTATACCCACCTTATAGATCGGCTTCGTGAATGAGGCCTACTAACGGTAAGCCTAGCATTTAGTTATACATATATATTATTCTAGTAATATCATATTAGTATAGGGTTGTGTTTTAAACCTTTTAAAATCTAGGTTTTGAAATTTAAGTTGTCTAAATTAAAACTTTTAATCACAAAATATAAATTTCAAAACTTGAGGACAATTTTTAAACATTTAAAACATGGAGGATCAAATAACAAATAATTCCAATTAACAATTAATATCCTAATTATCTATATTTGATTTTATTCAAGATTTCTTTTTAAGATAATTACCAAAATAATCAAAATAATTAATTAATTATCATATAAGGAAATTAAATATTTTATTAGTTGATAAATATCTTTAATTAGATCAAGATTATAGTCATATATATCAAAAAATCGGATTAGGGTTGATCTAATATGATTAAGGTAAGTTTCCATAAGATAATCATGAAGAAATCCTGAATCTGGCCATTCCTGACGCCTGGACTCGCCGAGTGCACAAAGGGACTCGCCGAGTCCACTTTGGAACTCGCCGAGTCCATGACTCAGAAACACAAAAATCGAATTTTGCAGTTTAGTTTTAGTTAATCAAGAAACAATTTAATGAAAACCAAGCTAGGCTCTGATACCACTGATGGGTTTTAGCCATAAGAACTTTCTTATGTGCGCATGGAAAACCCTAATGCTTGGATCTAGGCTTTCTAATTAAACATGCTTTGAATCCAAGACTTCTAATGACTAATTAGGTTAAATAACAACATTGAAACAGATCTAGAACCATACCTTTGAATTCCTTGTTGATCTTGTTGTCTTGGAGCTTATAGAGTCACAATTGTCACTCCTCTAATGGCTTACAAACACCAATAGCAAGAAAGATGATTTAGGAGAATGGAGAGGGGAGGAAATCGCCAGGGTTCTCTTACTTTAGCTGAGGTGCTGATTTCCCTTAGCCATGGGGTCTATTTATACTTGTAGACTCCTTAAGGGTTACAACCTAAACCCTAACTGGATAATCTTCTCTTAATGCTATCCAAATCCATTCCATAAATAACCCCTTGGACGATTTTGAAGCTATCCTAGCTTCTAGAATCCGTCCCTTGTATATCTATATGGATTTACAGTCTAAAGCTTAACTATCAAACAATTGACAGTTTATACCCTCTTATTTAATTAATCTCTTTAAGTCACCAAATTAATTCCAATTAATTCTATGACTTATATTAATCAAATAACAATATGTTATTCTTTATATTATTCTCATAATATATTAATAATATTTACTCTCTCTTAATAAATCATCCTATCGAATTGCTGTGGTGAAGGCAACCCAAAAGGACCATGGACAATCGGGTCAAATACTTGCCTAATATAGTTGCAGCCTTAGACACTATTCCAACATCTTCTTCCTAAACGCCTTCAAATTCATCATGCTCAAGGAACTTTGTATGTTCTTTCCTCATTAGAATGGAATTGGCACGAGTTAGATAAGGGAGAGGTGGTCGATATGGCTCAATAATTGAGAAATCACAATTTTCTTTTATCGCCCACGACATGGCATTATTTCCTCCATGTCGTGTCGATTGGGCATCTTCACGATACTCTTTTTTTCTTTTACTTCGAGTGACTTATTAGACTGTTCTTCTATTGAATCAAGGACCCCCATATGCACCAATTCCTCCTCTTCTTCTATATAAATAGCCATAGCTTGAGAGCTTGGGATTATGTAACGACCAAAAATTTCAACCAATTTAAAATTTTCGAAAACAACCCGATTCCATTAAAGTTATTCCAAAAAGGTTTTCAATACAATTTATTTTAAGTATTCCCAAAATCTCATCACAACATAAACACAAGGAGCGGTACGATCACGCCTTCGCCTTGCCACGGTCTCCTGAAGAACCTGAAAAACATAAAACCACAACTGTAAGCCCGAAAGCTTAGTAAGATATCCCCAAAATACCAACCACATATACCATACACGCATAACATGCCATAACATATCCGATCACAGAACAACCATGCACTTCGGGTCTACTGTGTGACTGGTCTGCCGCACCGGCCAACAGTCCACCTTGTCCACCCTCCGAGTCTAGCCATATACCTCGAGTCTGCAGTGTGATTGGTCCGCCCGCACCGGGCCTTCAATCCACCTGGTCCACTCTCCGAATCTATCCACATACATCAAGTCTGCAGTGTGATTGGTCCGCCCGCACCGGGCCTTCAATCCACCTGGTCCACTCTCTGAGTCTACAGTATGACTGGTCCGCCCGCACCGGGCCTTCAGTCAGCTTGGTCCACTCTCCGAGCCTCGGCACGTCTGGTCCGCCCTCTTGGGGCCTACAGCTTATCCAGGCCGCTCGCTGGGCCTTCGGGACAACCGGTCCGCCCTGGGTATCTAGGCATACAACACAAAGCAGGACCCGCCTCAACCCAACTCCAGTCCAAACAACTATGTGCACATAAACATACAATCATATAAGCATTCATAGTCATCAAGCCGATCAAACAGATCACATAACATATCATCATCCTAACCAGGATACCGACTTAACAGGTCCTTAACATAGCATCACCCTACCTATCAGGGAACCGACCTTACCCAGGTCTCTAACATATACCATCCTAGCTATCAGGATGCAAACATATCAAAGCAATAACATAACAACAAATACCCGGATCTCAATCCGATAAGGGCCGGCCTTGGTGCCTTAGACCCTGTTGATATAGTGAGGATAACTCACCTCGAAACTGCCGACTGAACAGATAACCCATGCTGCTCCGATCACTGATACGATCTCCACCACTGGACAACCACCAAGGCATTGAACTCAAAACAATATCCAACAATTACCAAAATGCCCCTGGAAACCACTGGTCAACCCTTGGTCAAAGTCAACCCCTGACTGACTCTACTCGCCGAGTCAACCCGATGACTCGCCGAGTCCCCATGCTCAGAAACTCCCCAATCTGCGACTCAACCCGCCGAGTCACCCTGAGACTCGCCGAGTTCAACAACTCTGAGTCCACTCACACACAACTCACCGAGTCATCCCCTTGACTCACCGATTCACGACTCAACCAGAAAAGATTGGGACTCTTCGACAAGACTCGCCGAGTCCAAGAACAGACTCGCCGAGTCTAAGGCTATGTTCATCCTACTCGCCGAGTTGTTCTTCCAACTCGTCGAGTTCCAGGCCATCTTCATCCAACTCGCCGAGTTGTTCTTCCAACTCGTCGAGTCCCAGCCTATCTTCAAGCAACTCGCCGAGTCTACCCATGTGACTCGCCGAGTACCACCGGGTCTGAATCCATACAGAGGCTTTCCAAGCCATGCAGATGATCCAAACCATAGATCTACCCTTCCTAAGGCCATCCATCACGTAAAGTGGCAAACTTTACGTGAATCCAAGGAGATCTAGGCACTTTACACTCTAGGGCTAGGGTTTGGGACAAAATATCTCCTTCAAACACTCATCAATAGGGACTTTTATGCATTCAAGCCTTTCTCCATTCCAGATCCGAGGTGGAAACCGCAGATCTAACCTCTAACTCCAATACACCAAAAGATATAATCTCTAACACCCCAAAAATGATGAATCTATACAATAGCAGCTCAAACAATGAAATAATACCTCAAAAGGAAGCTCCAAGAGAAGATTAATCTGGATCCTTGCAATGCCCTTTGATCCAAGTCTCTTCTCCTTCAAGATTTCTTCAACAACCACTTCTCCAAGCTCCAATTCACTCAACAATGGGGTTTCTTCATGAAATTAGGGTTTCTGGAACTCAAGGAATGATAAGGAGGCTGGGGAGGAGACATAATGTTCTTTATATAGGGCTCAACCTCCGAATTTAGGGTTTTCTCCACTCAGCACCAACTCGCCGAGTCCACCCATGCTACTCGCCAAGTTGGTCACTTAACACGCGACTAGAGTCGCGACCCTACTCGCCGAGTCCACTCATGGACTCGCCGAGTCGCTCTTTCCCATTTTACTCTTTTAGCCCTTCAACTTTACTCTTGCTATTCCAGGATGTTACAGATTGGATCAACATTTCTTGAAGGTGTATCCAACAACTTTTCTTGCTCAAGCTTTATTAATTGCCTGACTTGTATGTGGATGCTCAAAATAGATTCTTGTTGTTCTCTAAGTATTGCATATGTAACATCATGTCGTTTTTCGCTAGCT
Organism: Lactuca sativa; assembly: GCF_002870075.4. NCBI lineage: Eukaryota > Viridiplantae > Streptophyta > Magnoliopsida > Asterales > Asteraceae > Lactuca > Lactuca sativa. The sequence goes on along the minus strand of NC_056630.2, from coordinate 12,804,087 downwards.
TCTATAAATCTAAATAACATTGACTCGAGAACATATGTTTTCTCGGATTGTACTTGTTCTATTTGTTAGACATCATGCTTTAGTTGTTGAATTTCTTTTGTATCTCGATCTCTCTTATACTCCAATTCACAATCCCTTGTATAATGAGCCCCCCCCCCCCCCCACAAGCTCCGCATATATCTTGAATTGATCCACCCATTTTTGTGATCCTTTCTTCCATCGCGTTGAGCTTTGCAATTACTAAACTTGTAGCATCTTGACCTCCATCTTTACTAGATTTTCCTATAGTGAAATCCTCCTTTGGGTTGTGATACTCTCTTGAATTCTTAGCGAATTCGTCAATCAAATCTTTATTTGTTGCCAGATCCTTCTTTGTCATGGGCCTTTGAAAGTATAGAAGTTGGCGAGTGCACACATTGACTCCATCATAAAATATCGAGATTTTTTGTTTCACATTGAAGTTGTGTTGATGTAAATGTCATAATGATCTCTTGTAACGCTCTAAAGCTTCGTATAGCGACTCCCCTTCTAATTATTGAAAATTATGTAAGTTTATTTTAAGCTTCTCTACTTTTGAAGGAGGGGTAAACAGGTTTTTGAACTCGGTCTTAAAATCAGCCCATGTCGTGATTGCTCCAAAGGGAAGTGATTTTAACAATTCTTTTGCTTCATCCTTTAGGGTGACTAGTAAAAGTCAAAGCATCACTGCATCTTTACTCACGTTTGGAGTATTAAAATAATTTGAAATCTCCACCACCTCTTCTATGTCCTCGTAGGCATCCTCCTAGTCCTTCCCAAAGAATGGTAGATCCTTTAGCATATTAAGAATGTGACAAGGTAGTTCAAACTTTTTCGTGGTTGGGATTTTTGTTTGATCAAGACCCCATCCATTGTCATTCCTCGTATGTCGCTTGTACTCTTCCATTAGCATGGTCGTTATGTCCCCCCATAATTCCTGCTAAAATAAAACTAGAAAACACACGCAAAAGGGAAAAACTAAAATAAATGAAAACTAAAACTCACTATTTAGTGGCCACAACGTGGCTAAGGGTGACCATAACGTGGCTATTAAACAAACTGAAAAATTATCAGGGTAACTATTAGAGGAACCGAAATTCGTAAGCCAAAGTGCTAGAAGGATTCTATGGCTTACGATCATCTTTACTAGAAAGGTAACCGAAATTATACTCATTTTTCCTCTTGTGTTCTTATTGCTAGGGTTTGGGTACAAACCATTAGAGGCACTAAACTTTTGGTGCTAGCTTCTCAAGTCTACAAAGGAAGGATTTAAGTAACTTGTTTGTTATAACAAGTTTAAGGTATGTAACTCTAGTTTCTGTTTTTCGAATTTGATAGGGTTTATGCTAGAATTTATTATTCAAAGTATGTTGCCTTAATGTGAAAGACATAGATCATTTTAGGTTGCATGTGCCCTTTCTTAATTGCTAAGTGTTTTCTGCATTGAGCATTTTATTTTAACCTGATAAACTCATCAGTGGTATCAGAGCTTGGTTGGTGTCTCTTACATTAATCGTACATTTGTTGAATCGAACATAAACTTTTCACAAAAGTTGTCTTCACGATGTGATAGTGCATCTATCACGACGTGAACACAACTCAGATCCAGAATTTCGGGATGTTGCGCCTAATCTGATTTATGTGGTTTTATTTGGTAATTATCTATTTCGTTTTCTGTCAAAATTTGAGTTTGCTTGCTGATAAGTGCATATTTAACTATACAATTCATGCATATTTCTAATACTTTTAACTACAATTGTGATTATTTCGTGACAAAAGATACGTATTATGTTTAAAATATGTTTTGTAATAGTGAAGACTTACTCGAGACAAAAAATAAGCATACGAGGAGCTGGAAGCAGGAAACAGAAGCTAAAACAAAGAAGACTGAAGACCACATCGTGGTGATCTCTAGCACGACATGGTGTATATAATATTCGCAAAAAAGCAGATGACTTGGTGGATACAGGATATACTCGAGGACAACGTCGTGGTGGCGGTCAACCACGATATGATGATCAGGTTTTGACAATTATAAAATCTCGAACATTAAGTCGAATCCAGGGGGATGCAAGTGGAGCTCAAGGATTAAAGAAGATTTAGAAGAATTCCACATTTATCTTGTTGCTTCAGTTTTCATACTTATGTCTAGTTTAATTCACATGGATTTATTGTGTTTTTCTGCTACACTGAGAGGCTAAATACCTTTTAATTCTGTTTGATGAAGACGAACTTGATCCATATGTTTTGATTTTGATATTTGGGTGATTATATATGATTTTACTTGTGTTTGATAAATCAACCCGTGCATGTTTTAGTTAGTTCTAGTTTATGCTGCTTATGTATCAGACTTTGTGTGTTAATTGATCATATTAATTGCATGAATTTGTATCCTAACTGTTTAGGATTAATCATATCTTAGACTATTTAATTAAAGCTAGTAACTTTAACTTTGTTAGAGACCATATTCTTAATTTGTGCTTGGTTGTTTAACTTGATCATAGGAAAGTAACTGTTATCTTTCATAGTCCAATTTGTGCTAATTTAGTGTTTAACTTATGCATGATCATTTCTTGTAATTCATAAATTGTTAGGCCTAGATATATGATCATAATAGCTAGAAAATTGGTAATCAATATAATCTATCCATTACAAATCAACCATAGGGGAAAGAGAAATCGGATCTAAGTAGAAGTATTCTTTTAATTCTTGAAGTTAACTTGTTTTCTTTCCTTAATTGCTAGTTGGTAGTTTAAGCTCTTATGATCTTGAAAACTAAGTAACCCCCCCCCCCCCCCCCCAAATCAAAGTTTGTTTCTTAGTTTAATCAGAAGTAGCTAATTTATTTAATTAAATTTCGTTCCCTGTGATCGACACCCGACTTACGTGAGCTATCCTATAATCTGGCTAGGTACACAGCCTATAAGTGCAGTTAGCAAATTAAGTTAGGTTATAAATTTAAGACTAGTAGGTACTTTTGTGCACATCACTTGCCTATAATGATTAAAATAAAAACCTTAAATATTATGAGATAATCGTAGACAAGATAATTATTAATTAATATTATCCAAATGCATTTAACAAATAATTTAATTATAAAACTAATTAAAAGATCATTTTAAATCCATGATAGGTTTAAAATGATTACTTAATTAAATGTATAATTTTGATAATTATTATTTAGACCTTGTATTTTGAAAAAAAATTAAATTACACCTTATATATATATATATGTATATATATATATATATATATATATATATATATATATATATATATAGGTTTAATTAATGTATCAACAGTTGAATCAATTTTAGGCCTCATTCACAAAACCATGCTATAAAGAGGGTATAAGGAAACAAACAACTTATAAAATGATCGTTGAATGGGTGTCCTTTTCAACCTACACTCTCCTGTCTGGTGGAGGGTTGTTAGCCGAACGGGTTCGATAGAGCATAATCACATTAAAATTATAATGATATAAAGTAATTAAACCATTTAAAATCCCACTATAGTTACTTTAGGGAAAATGTGAAATGTATGCTAATCCATGAAAACGCATATCATTCTTTGTGAGTCATTAGTGGAGCATGTGTGGCTTACCAGCACACTAATTTGAGACTATAAAGTTGAGAAGATGGCACAACTTGAAAATTATCATTACTTATGGAGTGTGTGTGGTTTACCAACACATCAATTTGAGATGATAAATGACATCGAGGTTATCGAGCATGTTTACATGGTTATTCACATCTTGTTTGTGATCTTCGGTATCCCAGTCACAAATTGAAGAGCATAATCTGAGATTAAACATTCCATTGATATTATTCAACGAATATTAAATGATCTAGGAATTTCATAAGATTGAAATTGGCAAATCGTTTTACCTACCTTGATAAATTTTCAATTAGATTACGACATCCCACTTCTTAATTATGAATTATATTTTGGATCCTAGCCTTGAATAAATTGGGATACAATATTAAGCATTTATATCAACTAACTAAAACTATCTCTCTTATAATAGATGTCTGGAAATGGTGATGCTCCTGCTACTCAAAGCTCAACTCGAAACTCTAACTTCACTCTCTTGTTGATTTTGTCAAAAGAAAAGCTAACTGGTGCAAAGCATATGGATGGGATGAAAATCTGAAGATGACTCTTCGATACAAGAACAAAGAATATGTTCTTGAGAAGCCTCTTGTAGAAATCGATGAATCAACTTCCACTCCTGAAGAAAATTTTGCGTTCAACAAGGATCATGATGATTCCACTAAGGTTACATGTATCTTGCTAAAAAGTTTCACGAGAAAGTGAGACAAGAACGCTATAAAGTGGTCAAGTCTCTCATGGCCATTGACCAATAATGTTGAGTTATGTAGAGCGATTGGAAAAGCTCAATGTGTCGTTTGACCAAGAGTTGGCCATTGACATGGTCCTTACCTCTTTGCCACCTATTTATGATCAGTTCATACTGACTTATCATTCCTCTTCTGTGATAAGTGCTCTTTTCCTGGCCATTGGTGAAAACAAAGGAAAAAAGATGAAGGCTTCCTCACAATTGAACTGGAAGGGCAAGGCCCTTATTAAAGCCTTTGGCAGTGGGTCAAAGGCAAAGTACGACTTCGATGTTCCTGATGTTAGTGATCCAAAGGAGGCTACTTGCTTTCATTGTGGCAAGAAAGGGAATCGGAGAAGAAGCTTCCCAAAGTACGTTCAAGAGTTAAAAAAGGGAAGATCAAGCCATCTGGCTCCTCATCAGGTACATACACTATTCATATCAATAACACACAACTTTCTCATTCTTGGGTCCTTGATATGGGATGTGGTTTTCACATTATCTAAAATTTGCGGGATCTAAGTGGATGTGAGGAAGTAGAGCATGTGAAGCCTAACCTGGTCATGGGGACTAGGCGTTATTCACCTGTTTCCAAGATTGGGACGTATAGGCTTGTGCATGATAGTGCTGTTAGGATAGATTTAATTAGTTATTATTATTTGTTAGAAATGATAAGAAACATTATTTTATTTAATGCATTGTTCAGATAAGGTTTTAGATATTCATTTGATAATGATGATGGTTTGGTTTTGGTTTATAGAAATGATGTTTTTATATTCAAAGCTTTACCATGTAATGATGTGTATGAAACTGACATGTGTTGATAACTTAGGCAATAGTGTATTTCATATTGATTTGTCTAAGGGTATTGACAAAGCATGCTTATGGAATTGTCATCTTAGGAACACTAACAAGAAGCATATCGGCCAACTCCAAAAGGATGGAGTGTTGGAATCATTTGACTTAAGGTCAAATGATGATTGTGAGTCTTGTACTTTGGGCAAGATGACAAAATCACCTTTCACTGGAACATGTGAAAGAGGTGAAGGATTGTTGGACCTTATCCATATTGATGTATGTAGGCCCTTCAGCTTTTCCACAAGAGATGCAAATTGATACTGCGTGATGTTTATGGATGATTGTAGTAGATATGGGTATATCTACTTAATTAAACATAAATCAGAAACTTTTGAAAGGTTCAAAGAGTTTGGGCATGAGGCCGAGAATCAATTGGGTAGGAAGATAAAGATGTTTTGATCTGATAGAGGTGGAGAGTATCTTATTATCAAGTTCTATGACTATATCACAGAATGTAGAAATGTTTCACAATCGAATCCTCCCAGAACACCACAACTTAATGGTGTGGCTGAGAGGCGTAATTGAACCCTATTGGATATGGTGTGTTCCATGATGATTCGAGCTTCTCTTCCAATATGCCTTAGAAACAGTTGCTCATATCCAAAATATTGTTCCCACTAAGAAGGTTGCCAAAACACCTCATGAGATGTGGATAGGGAAGGTACCCTCGCTCACACATATAAAGGTATAGGGTTGTGAAGCTCTCGAAAATGAGAGAGTCATGAAAAACCTGGGCCCAAATCCGAGAAGTGTATTTTCATTGGCGACCCACAAAAGTCCTTTGGATATTTTTTCTACAGACCTAGTGAGAACATGGTCTTTATAGCTTGAAGAAGAGTCTTGAGAGAGAGAGAGAGAGAGAGATCAAATTCAACGAGAACAATGGGAGTGTTATTATTCTGGAAGAAATTATAGAGTCGTCCAATGAAGGAACCTTAGATGACAATACCTCTCAACCAAAAAATGAAACTCCTGTTAAGCCCATTGACGATTCATTACCTCTTCCTCAATCCAATAGAGTTATAATGACACATGAGTTTTATTGTTTCCATATTACTGTGGAAGGGGGCATGTTTATCGGTGATAGACCACTGGTAAATTTGGAAGAACATGCTAACCACAAGGAAACAATGGTAGGCCCTAAGGCAACAAAGTGGAAAGAGGCAGTTGATAGAGAGATCCACTCCATGTGTTATAACAAAGTGTGGAACTTGTTTGATCAATAACCTGATCGAAATACGGTAGATTGCAAATGGATCTTCAAGAAGAAGACTGATATTGATCGAAATATACACACGTTTAAGGCTCGACTGGTCACGAAGGGCTTTACTCAAACCTTATGGTTTGACTATGATGAGACCTTTTCACCAGTGTCTAAGATCAAATCAATCTGGATTATGCTTGCAGTAGTTGCCTTTTATGATTATGAGGTATGAAAAATGGATGTTAAAAATGCTTTCCTAAATGGGGAGTTTACTGAGGATGTTTACATGAGTGGGCCACAAGCTTTTGTACATGCCAAATATCTTGATATAATGTGTAAGCTTGAGAAATTCATTTGTGGATTGAAACAAGCATCTCGCAGTTGGAATCTTTGCTTTTACAAGAAAGTCAAAGAGTTTGGATTCTCTAGGAGTGAGTATGAGTCCTGTGTGTATGTCAAACTAGTGGGAGTATAGTAAATTTCCTAGTATTATATGTTGATGGCATACTCCTTATAGGAAATGACATTCCAACTTTGCAAGAAGTGAAATCTTGGCTTGGGAAGTGTTTCGCTATGAGAGGTCTAGGGGAACTAACCTATATTCTTAGTGTAACACCCAAAGTTTTGAAGGCCAAGAAAGGAAAGAAAACCTTAATTTTAAGGGGCGACTTGGCGAGTCCAAGGTGGAACTCGGCGAGTCCGAGCGGGGTCCGGGTCGAGGAGTAAGTGACCGACTCGGCGAGTCGGCCAAGGTGACTCGGCGAGTCTGGTCTGTGCGTGGAAAACCATAAATTCAGGACTTGGAGCCTATATAGACGTCTTAATCTTCTTCCTAGGGTTCCTTACTGCCTCTTTAGCCCTGGATACCAACCCTAGCCGTCATATCCATTGATTGAGCAATTTATTGCCTTGAAGAGTGCATTAAGCTTGGATAAAGAAGAAGAATCTTGAGAGTGCAAGAAGGGGGCTGTAGATATGGGATTTGGAAGACATTTCTGAGCTTTTGGAGGTAATAAGCTAGTCCATGGACTCCCTTGCACCTAGATCTATGTGTGTGTGTTGGGCATTCTTGGCATAATAGTAACCATTTCGAGCTAGAAGTCCAGATCTGAGGTTGCTACCTCAGATCCATGCTTGTTTTGGTCTAGTGTCCCATAAAGTATCTGCCCTTGAGCTGATTATGGAGCCTTCTTGCATTAAACCCTAGTTTATGGGGTATTGTGCCTAGATCTCTTTCTCTACACGTAAAGTTTGCAACTTTACGTGAGGAATAGGCTTGGGAAGGATAGATCTACAGTTTGGAGTCCATGCATGACTCCAAAGTCCTCTGCATGTATGTAGATTTGAATGGATTCGGCGAGTCCTTCGAGTGGACTCGGCGAGTATCATGAAGATGAGGAGGAACTCGACGAGTAGGATGAACAGCTCGTCGAGTCGGATGAAGTTGGGCATGAACTCGGCGACTTGGAAGAACAACTCGGCGAGTTGGATGAAGATTGCCTGGTACTCGGCGAGTCTGCTCTTGGACTCGGCGAGTCAGGTCACGGAACCCCAAACCCTTCGAGTTGAGACTCGAATCAGTGAGTCGGGTGGAGACTCAGCGAGTTGGACAGGTCAGGACTCGGAAATCGTTGGACTCGGCGAGTCATGGACTGACTCGGCGAGTCGAGTCGCGAATGGAAAGGACTCTGAACATATGAACTCGGCGAGTCAATAGGGTGACTCGGAGAGTAGGGTTGACCTAGAAGGTTGACTTTGACCATGACTTTGACTTTGACCAGAGTTGACTTGGTTGTCTGTCGAGGGTCAGTTTGACTCAGTGTTGTATCGATATTGGTAGTTCGGGGAGCGAGTGGAGCAGGAGTTCAGAGAGTTGTCGGGCAGCAGCTAGTGGGTTCATCAGCCAGTTCAGCCAGTGCAGGTGAGTTTCCCTTGTATGAATGGGTCTACGACCACAATGCCGGCCCATGTAGTTATGAGTAGACGACCCGGGGGTTAGCCCTAGGCACAGTATACTAGTATGATATTCGGGACGAGGTCCAATGATAGGGGGCGGGTGCCCAAGGAATGTTTATGTGATAGTTTATACTTGTTGTCTGTGTGATACTTGTATGTGCCTAATAGGGAGGTGAGTGTGGGCGAGGTCCCGTATCTCACCAATAGCAGAGTGTGGACGGTGTTCCACATCTCAGTAGCAGCAGAACAGGGGCGAGGCCCAAGTTAGGAAAGGAGTGAGGGTGGGTTGGGCCCGTACCTCACTATCAGCAGGAGTATGGACGGGGTTCCATGACTCATTAGTAGCAGGACAAGAGCGGGGCCCAGAGATAGGCGAGGCCTTAGGACAATATCCGTTAGTATGTGTTTAGATTATGTGATGTGATGTGATATGTTTACGTGCTATTATATGTTAGCGGGCGAGGCCCTGTGACAGGCGAGGCCTAAGTGAAACAAATCTGTATCCGAGCGGGGCTCGAAGCCAGGCGGGGCCTGGAGCAGCGGGGCCGTTGTAGCGGGTGAGGCCCGAGGTAGTAGGCGAGGCCCAGGATAGCGGGCGTGGCCCAGTATGTGCAGTATGTGGTTATGCTTGGTATGTGGTAGGGTGGGGAACTCACTAAGCTTTGTGCTTACGGTTTTCAGTTTTGGTTTCAGGTACTTCCGGTAGCGGAGGGAAGAGCTCGGGGTGATCGCATGGCACACACCATAGTTTAGACAGCCTGGGAATGTTTCTCTGATAACAAACATGTATTTTGGAAACTAATACTCTGTTTATGTTTTGAAATGATGATTTCGCTTAAAGTAATGTTTTATTAAAAGAAATTTTTAGTCTTTTGGGATGTTACACTTAGGATAAGAAGTTTGAGGGATATAAATAGACGTCTTATTGGTCTTAGCCAGAGTACATACGTGGATAAAATATTGAAGCGTTTCAATATGGAGAATTCCAAGAAAGGAGATTTTCCCATGCATTGTACTATCAGATTGAGTAAGACTCAAAGTCCAAGTACTGAGGAAGAAATAGATGACATAAGTCGAGTACCATATGCCTCGTCTATAGGATCGATCATGTATGTTATTACATGTACTCACCATGACATGGCTTATGCTATGAGCATGGTTACTCGATTTCAGGGTAATCCTGTCATAACATATATGACAACAGTCAAAAATATTTTCAAGTATTTGTGAAGAACAAAAGACATGTTTCTAGTTCTTGGAGGCACTGATACATCGAGAGTGAGTCGATATAGTGATTCCATCTGACAAACAGATTTTGATAACTTTTGATCTCAATTTGGCTGGGTATTCTTGTTGAATGATGGAGCGGTGACTTGGAAAAGTTTCAAGCAATCAACGGTGGTTGATTCTACATGTGAGTCAAAGTACATCGCAGCGAGTAAGGCATCAAAGGAAGCGACTTGGTTAAATAATTATAACATTCATAAAAATTCAAGCTAATTTAAAACTTTTTCAACCGATTAGAAACCATTAATTGTTACAAAGTGTTTTAAAAATAGTTTCAAATCAGAGTTCCAGAAATCATAATCATAAATCGAGGAAGTGTACGCTCACACCTTCGCCTTCCCGCGGTCATCCGTTGTACTTGAAACAGTAATCGATAAATGTAAGCTCGAAGGCTTAGTGAGTTACCCACTAAATACCCATACACACAACAATACACATACAATAACAAACAACATACTATGGGTCCAATCATCCATCGGGATGGAATACCCCAGGCCCTCATCCATAGGGTTGGAATGCCAACATATTATGGGTCCAGTCAACCATCGGGTTGGAATACCCCAGGCCCGCAACCATCGAGTTGGAATACCCACATACTACGAGTCCAATCATCCTCGAGATGGAATAGTATCGGCCTACAACCATCGCGTTGGAATGCCCACACACAATACATATATAACAGATACTATGGGTCCAATCATCCATCGGGATGGAATACCCCAGGACCATAACCATCGGGTTGGAATACCCACATACTATGAGTCCAATCATCCTCGAGATGGAATACTCTCGACCCACAACCATCGGGTTGGAATTGTTGGGTTTTGAGCATTCTAACACTTCCTAAGTGTACATGCAACCCTAAATACCTTGGATCTATGTTTTCTCTATTATACATGCAAATAAGAACATCCAAGGTATTATCCTAATCTAGCATACAAAAAACTATGAATGTAACAAGATAGAATACATACCTCTTAATGTAGCTTGATGTCTTCAAGCTTTAAGAGCTTAGCCCCAATAGTGTGGAAGCCTCAAGTGGAATCACAAATCACCAAGACACCTTGGAATACTTTAGAGAATATGATTACTTGGTTCTCTCTAGTGAAATTGGCTAGCCCTTTTTTAGTGTATCCACACTAGTGCCAATTTCACCAACCAAAGACATCTTTATATAGTATGGAGGATTAGGGTTAAACCCTAATACCCATGACCTTTCATTTCCTAGGATCCATGGGTTAAACACTCCATGGACTATCCATGAAAGCTTAGCCCAACCTAAATGAACTTGGCCCATTCCATATATATAAGAGTCCATATTTAATTAGTTCCTTTTGATCACTTAATTAATTATGAATTAATTCTTGATCAATACTAATTAAATAATATGATTCCATATTAATATATTAGAACTTATAACATATTAATATTAATCATAAACATACTATTCTCAAAAGATTATCCATATAAATTGTGTCGGTGAAGTGCAACCCAAATGGACCATGCCGGGTCGGGTCAAGTACATACCAAATATAGTTATGGACTTAGACATTAATCCAACAGTCTCCCACTTGGATAAGTCTAAAACTATTATTGCGTATGACTTCAAACCTAACTGGCAATCGTAGCTCTTAAAGCTGCTGTCGAACTCTGATCTTGTCAACGAACTTGTCCATTAGATAAGGGATCATATATTCCTCCATTCTAGATATCATATGGACTGAAACATGGATTATAATCATTCTCTCTGTCCATTTGTTGTTTCCCGATTTCCGATTTATGACGACTGACTAATTGAACAAATCAAATCAGTCCTGGCCCGGCCGAGCACTTCCATTTGTCATCATCAAATCATCGAGGGGCCCACAGATATCGCTTTTATCCCGAAGGTAAAAGGAATGGATAAACTTCGACTCATATGGCTTGTTCTACTACTTGTTGAATCATACACAAAGGCACGTTTTATAGCACCGAGTTACCAAATGCGTTTTCGTGCAATCAATGTACAACCAACTCATAGTAACAACTCATATCTCTAGGTTTGAAGAATATAAGATATTATTGTCTCATGATCACTCATGATAAAATCCATGAAGTGATTCCAATGAGCGCGGGTTGAATCCAATACTCAGAACTTATGAGCACTCATGAGTGTTGTAGCCCTTTGTCCAACACCTTAGACCTCTACAAGCCAACCCATGACAGTCTTAATTCATATCTACTTCCAACATATGACCGACTGTGGATGTTTGAATAACTTAGTCATTCAGGAAGAATAACCCAGTTTATTCGGGAAGTCAAAACATGCAAAATAAAACACAATAATAATTGAATCCAATATGGTATCAACCCTTTGAACATAAATAAAACACCTTTTATTTATCACCATATGATTACACATTATTCATTGTATACTGTTTCAGCTATCAACTTTATTCTTGAATTTAAAACAATAGTTGTCCCATGCTCCAAGCATGTACACTATGTTTTCTTAAACACTAGTCATGCCACACACCAAGTATGCATACTATGTTTGTCTATGATCTTTATTTTGTGAACTAGATCAATTGAACATAACTTCAATGATTCTCTTTTCACACTCCCAAATCCTTACCGCAAATGCAAGAATTCCAAATTCATGCCATTTACTGAAATCTGTTAGATTCTAAACTTATATGCATTGATCCTCTCGTAATGATTATGCACAAAGTCATAAAGACTTGGCAACAATCATTACAGAGTATTCCAAAGGAGATCAACTCGTTGGAAATATCCTTCTTGCATTAAGTTTCCTTAATCTTACACAGATTGAAAATTCTAACTTTGAAACATTTCCAGATTCCATTTTGACTATCACTTCTGAACAAGAGTTGCCTCCTTACAGATTATGTCAATATGGTCCTTCCAGAATTATCACTATACTTCCAATTGTCCTTGAGTAACCAATCTTTAGTAAACCTTAGATTGTCCTCGACAATTGTTTAATCCTTTTAGTCATATCCAGTTCTAAACCTTTTCCCTTCTTAATGCCCCAGGCATTTTGGAAAATTTTAGAACGGATGAATATAGCACATGTAATCGATCCTATATCCGAAGCATATGGGACACGATTCATGATGTCTTACATAAAGACTAAACCAGTCTTTTGCTATAATATTTCCATTTCAATTTGCCAAGTTCTCATAATTCAGATTATGAAAAGGGATGCCGTAATCATAATCGAATTTTAGAACGCAAATAATGGACCCATATACAGAATTTCCTTATGTTGAGCCATTCCAACATGAAATTCATATATATCCTTGACTAAATGATTAAAACCTCACGATCTAAGCTTATAGATTTGAGATGAAGCATAATTTCCTCTCCCTTAATTATAGCAAAACAACTTTTTCCCAATTGAAACTTTTGTTTTCTATAATTAACATTGCTAACTTGCAATACTTATCATAATTATCATGCTCCCACTAACATGATGATTATTAGCATAACACTTATGCTCCCACTAGCTTTGACATGTACTCAGAAATCAGCTGGACAGTCTGAAATTTAGATTCACACACCCTTTCCGTAGATAGCTCACCTGTGTGTCTAAGCAATTTCAAGAACCATGAAAAGGGATACCGTAATCATGGTCTCAATTGCTTAGGCATTTGCCATTTCTCACAAGTCCATGTTAGTGTGCCGGTTAACCACACGCGCTCCACTAACGACTTTTGAAAATGCAAATAACACAATTGATATCTTCGTAAAATCTACTTAGTGAAAGCGTTTCCTCACCATCATTTTCATGAATCGGAGAGAAACCTTATGACACTTAGATTTATATGGTGTATGAGTTCCTACCCATATGAATTTGTCAAACCATAATCACAAGACAAAGATAATGACAAATCCAAAACCATATGGATTGAACTCAATATTAACTTCTTGCCACCTGGCAGCTCAAGGGCCTGCCATTGCTTCCAAGTTGTTATGCAACAAACTGAGAACTCTAAGAACTCATATGCAAAGCCAACTTTAACTGGAATGGGCACAGATATGTCAACACGATAGGTTATAAACCTCAAGTCGTGTGCTAGTGAAGAACTTCAAGTTTTATTCTTGATTATTTCTTGAGACTTTCAAGACCTTTAAGACTCCCACTGTCCTCTTGACATATAAGACTCCCTTGTCAAACATCCAAGAGATAGTGCGGATTCTAATCAAGAAAAACACTTTACCCAATTGGCCTAAGTTGGTCTTTGTTTTATCCAAAACATCACAACTTACCAATTTCAAATGTACAAGAGTAGAAAACTTTTACTCTTACATTTGACAAGTGTTTTAAACCTTCTTTAAGACATGTCACTCAAATGACAATCTTGGAGTATGACTCTAAGACTTGTATTGGAACGAAGTATGACTCATCTTCTTGATTTAACCATTTCAACAATTCAAGTTCCTCTTCTTAGTCATAAGAATGCACTAAGATTTCCTTAGAGAACTAATTTTGATATGGTTTCTTAATCATTAAGATGATCACAAAACTGATACTAAAGTACTCTCCCATCTTTTCAGATATGAGAAACTTTTATCCTTCTGCCTAATTTGATTCTTCTTATTCGCCCTGCCATACATTGGAACCTTTTCCAATGTCTCAGAGTTACACTTAAGCTTGTAAGTATAATCATATTTACTGAGCTTTAGTAAACTATGACGAATAGTCTTATCAATCTTTTGTGGTGGACTTAATCAGTGCACAAGAATGTGTACTCGATCCCTTAGTCCTTTACTTGACTCACACATCCATGTGGCTGAGTAATTAGTCTTAATTTTCCAAAACTTGAAAGTTCTCATTCATCATGCTATACAACTTGCATGATTCCAAGTTCCGGTCCAATTGAAACTTGGGTGATGAGAATCTTTCCTTATTTGGTAAATCTAGACATTACCACAAATGAAAGAATCAATTTCATATTTCCACTCTTGCTTTTAATGGAATCATATAAGCAACAATTTTTCCTCAAAAGCCATTGTAAGGATATTTTAAAATAAATAAAATCAAAAAAAATTTCTTTTATTTTAAAACTTTGCGGAAAAACTTATCCTTACAATCCATATGAAAACTTGTTGTTATCTATTCCTAAGCAATATCTCATAACTCCTAAGAAGTTGCTCAAGAATCCGATCTTCAAACTATGCGATAGAAATCCATCTAAGCCATCAGATTCAGCATATTCTTTCTTTAAGTTTCTTCACTTTTCTTTGATTCTTAAAACATCACCATGTGACCCAGTCACATCATGTATCAGGAATCTCAGAATAGAAACTTAACAGAGTTAGATAGTGGTCTTTACCTGAAGTAGAGTCAAACTTATTGACTTTAACATCCTTAGGTAAATTTGGCAGCTTCGCAACCAATGCCCCTTCCCTTGGCAATATAAACATATGGACCCTTTGATAATGGTACACGAGACTATCACAGACTTAGCTTTTCTCTTTACCATTTGGTCAACCGAGTTGACTATGGCCGATCCCTTTCCATTGGGAAGAGAATGCTTTACTGGATATCCAATGTCATCATTGTCAATGTCCATAAAGTTTTAGGAAGTTGATCTTAGCAAATAGATAAGATCGTTAAGGGTCTTGTCATAGTCTGTTTCATAGGTGTCCCAAAGGAACTCACTATGTGACTTAGAAAGTGATTGAACCACCAACTTTCTCAAGACTTTGACACCCAACTCTCCCGGCTTGTCAATATGTGACTACATCTCCAAGATGTGCTCACACCTAGACCTTGCCTTGCCAATAGGGCTTGAGTGACCTTAAACTTTTCAAGAACTTGTGGGTTGGGGAGAATAATTGGAGGAGGTGAAAGAAGTATGATTTCCAAAGGACATCATCTTCATTTAGGAAACCTTGTTTCACTAGATTTGGGAAGATCATAGGTGTCTATTACAGACATCTTTTGGGAGATATTCAAGATAGTTGATTTAAAGTCCTTAATATGACACCCAATATGAAATATTAAGGCTAGGACCCAACAAACTATTTTATAACTTAGAAGAGGTATGCCGTAATCCAAGCTATAAAATATTTGAAGGTAGGTGAATGACGATTCACCAATTTCCACCAAGATAAACGAAATGAATTATTAGGTTTTAATTGGTTTTGAAACTCCTAGATCTTTGAGATTCATTGAACTTTTCAAAGGCATGTTTCAATCTCGAGTGTGCCCTTCAGGTTTTGTGACTGGGATGCCGAGGATCACAAAACAAGGTGTGAAGTAACCATGCAAATCACTTGGTACCCTTAATAAATTACCCCTCAATCGATGTGCCGGTTAACCACACACGCTCCATCGATACTATGATAAATATTAAGTCACCCTTTACCTACCTTGTTAAGTCCAAGTTAGTGTGCCGGTTAACCACACACGCTCCACTAACGACTTAGACAAAGTGTAAAGTGTAATTTCATGGGTTAGCACCTTATTCACATTTTTCCTAAGTAACTAAGATTGGGTATTATTAAGAGTTTAGTTACTTAGTATTATCATTAATACTTTTAATGAAGGGAGAATTCTAGTCCTGTCAAACCCGTTCGGCTAACGACCCTCCACCAGTCAAGCAAGCGGTGGGTGAGAGTGGACACCCATTAAGTTGCCATTTTATAGGCAACAACCTTATACCCACCTTATAGACCGGCTTCGTGAATGAGGCGTACTAGCGGTAAGACTGACTTTACTCTTATACATATATATATATTATTAATTTATAATATTATAAAGTATAAGGGTTGAATTTTAACTTTTAAAATTCTAAGGGCTAACTTGGAATTAAAGTATTCATAAGTGAAAACTTTACAAATTCCAAAACTTGAGGGCAAGTTTTGAAACTATTCAAAACTAATTAATTCCATAACTTATGTGTTTAAAGTAGTTTTAATCCAAAAACTCTTCAAGTTCCATAACTTGAGGACAAGTTATGGAAGACTTTAAACTAATAAAAGAATTAACTTTTCTTTATTTTATAACTTATGGATTTAATTAAGGTTACACCTTTTTTTTATTTTATTTTATTTTATTAAATGAAGAGACTCTTGGTCCTCCATAACTTGAGGACAAGTTATGGAGTCATAAAACCATTTAATTAGAACTAGACTCTTCATTTTTGTAACCTTTGCCAATTTTTATGAGTTTTATGATTCTTAAATGTGACTTTTCATATAACTTGAGGACAAGTTACAAAAACACATTTTAGAATCAATTCTTAGATTAATTTGGATTAAAACCAACTATCACATAATTTTATTCATTAATCTAAATTCACTCATAAAACAAGGTAACACAAAAAACTTTTGGTGATCCATAACTTATTCTTAAGTTATGGAATCCTTTAAAACATTAACACCAAATTTTGTAACTCCAAAAAAAAACTTTGAATCAATTTTTTTTTTTAAAAACCTTTTCATATCCATAACTTATGGAGGTTTCAAAAAATAAAACTCTTTAGATCAAACTTTTAAAACTAATAAAATAATCATATTATTTTATCTTTTATTAAATTTGACCTAATTCAACTCATAAAGCAAATTATTCAAATTTTACAAATAATTAGTTTTTCACAAGAACAAGTAATTATCTTAAAATTTGACAAACTTCATGTTTTTTTTTTCAACTTTGAAAATAAAATATTTGCATCAATATAACAGAAAACAACCCGTGGCTCTGATACCACTGTTGGGTTTTGAGCATTCTAACACTTCCTAAGTGTACATGCAACCCTAAATACCTTGGATCTATGTTTTCTCTATTATACATGCAAATAAGAACATCCAAGGTATTATCCTAATCTAGCATACAAAAAACTATGAATGTAACAAGATAGAATACATACCTCTTGATGTAGCTTGATGTCTTCAAGCTTTAAGAGCTTAGCCCCAATAGTGTGGAAGCCTCAAGTGGAATCACAAATCACCAAGACACCTTGGAATACTTTAGAGAATATGATTACTTGGTTCTCTCTAGTGAAATTGGCTAGCCCTTCTTTAGTGTATCCACACTAGTGCCAATTTCACCAACCAAAGACATCTTTATATAGTATGGAGGATTAGGGTTAAACCCTAATACCCATGACCTTTCATTTCCTAGGATCCATGGGTTAAACACTCCATAGACTATCCATGAAAGCTTAGCCCAACCTATATGAACT
Organism: Lactuca sativa; assembly: GCF_002870075.4. Lineage (NCBI taxonomy): Eukaryota > Viridiplantae > Streptophyta > Magnoliopsida > Asterales > Asteraceae > Lactuca > Lactuca sativa. The sequence continues at coordinate 12,786,230 of NC_056630.2, read as the reverse complement.
TGGCCCATTCCATATATATAAGAGTCCATATTTAATTAGTTCCTTTTGATCACTTAATTAATTATGAATTAATTCTTGATCAATACTAATTAAATAATATGATTCCATATTAATATATTAGAACTTATAACATATTAATATTAATCATAAACATACTATTCTCAAAAGATTATCCATATAAATTGTGTCGGTGAAGTGCAACCCAAATGGACCATGCCGGGTCGGGTCAAGTACATACCAAATATAGTTATGGACTTAGACATTAATCCAACAGGAATGCCCACACACAATACATATATAACAAATACTATAGCTCCAATCATCCATCGGGATGGAATGCCCCAGGCCCACAACCATCGGGTTGGAATGCCAACAAACCATGAGTCCAATCAACCTCGGGATGGAATACTCTCGGCCCACAACCATCGGGTTGGAATGCCCATAACCAATCAAACATGTGCACCTATATCATATAACAGTCTATAGAGACAACATACTAGGGTCCTATCATCCTCGGGATGGAATACCCTCAACTACCAATCAATCATGTGTACATACAACATGTAATCTCCTACCAGCATACAGACAATCAGACCAAACTACAGGTCACTAAACATACTTGCCTCATATGTTGTAAACAATCTTAGGCTAAACGATTTGATTCCACAACGGTTAGACTCAGACGAGAGTTGCAAAGCAGAACCCAACCCCTTAGCCTAAGATCCTTTAAACCATGTAAACTAGCACGTATAGATAGTCATACATACCTAACAAATCATTGATCATAACATCATCCTAAACCAGAATACAGATCAATCATAGCATCACAACACATAATAACAAGATAACTAGGATAACAATCCAAAGGGCCGGCCTTGGTGCCTTAGACCCTTGAGTATAGTGAGGATAACTCACCTCGCAATGTTGATCTAAACTGAAGAATCGAACTCCCGAATCACTGTCTCACCAAAAATCCTGAACTATCCAAATAATGAATATTAATTCAATATATGGGATATCAACCTTGAATATAGGTCCACCTAATCCATTTTGTCCTTTCTCTCTATTGGGCCAAGGCCCAAATGCCTAATCCATGATTCACAAGTCCACATATACAAGGCCCATTATTGACCTAATTTTCCAAATTGGCCCAGCTACCTAATTGGGCCTCATTTAAAGACTCAGTACCAAAATTGACCCAAAATACTCTTATCCAGGGGGCCTATCAAAGCCCAAATCCAACTAGTCCAAAGGTGGACCAATCCCGATGCGCAACTCGCAATAGCCCAACAGGGGGTCGTATGTTGGGCATACCCCTCTGGTACGCGGGGAGTGCTCCGTCTCGCGTTGACTGAAAAATGGGGCCATTGACTCGGTACGTGGGGTGTACTGCTCCCTACACGGGGTGTACGTGAGACTGTACCAAAACTCTCATAAGTGCTTAATGGCTTAAGCACTTAAGCCCATATTTCATATCCATCAACCAAAAGTGTCTTAGAACCATAAAGTCTCGAACTTTATCACTTTGGACATCCAGAAAGCTCTTAATCCATTAATACCTTTCTACTAGCTGCATGGGACATCTTAATCCATTGGGACCTCATTTTTATCACTTAGGACCTCTTCAAGGATCTGAAAGGACAGCATATCTTGTCCAAATCGCATCATACACCAACTTGAAACTTTTAGGACAAGAAATGGTTCCATAAAGCTAAAATGGCAAGATATATAACATATATGCATAAAGTTTGAAGCTTTTTACCTTCTGGAGCTTTTAGGGCACCAAACAACTTTAGATCTACTAGCTTGTTCTCCTTCTCCAACTCCTTGATGCAACACCTTCTTCTCCAACTACTCAAAATACACTCTATAAGCTCACACACCCAAGGAAATGATTAGGGTTTGGGGAAAACGGCTCTAAACAGTGGAGGTTGAGGTAAGGGAGGGTTATGAGCTCATAAGGATGCTTATATAGTACTCAAACCCTAAATATTAGGGTTTCCTTCTGTCATGAGTACACCCAACTTACACAAGTGTACGCCCAACGTACTAGGGCACACCTAGTACGCTCAGCATACCCTTATGTACGCACAACGTACTCCTCCTGGTCCAAAAATTTCAACTTAGCCCTTAGGCTTTTCATAGCTTTACCTTTCCATCCCCAGGGATTATAAATGACAAATCTTGGGATGTTACAAGAATTTCATCAGAGATCTCTTAGTAGTCCTAACCATTCAAGAGCCAATGGAACTTTTCTGCAATAATGAAGGTGCGGTTGCTTTAACTAAAGAACCAAAAGATCATGGGAGATCTAATCATATCGACAGGAAGTACCACGACATAGGGTGGAAGAAGCGCATACCCTGGTGAAGCGAGTATCATCAGAAGATAATCTTACAGATCCTTTGAGAAAGGCTCTGAGCAGGGTCAAGCAGAACAGGCATGCTAGGAGCATTGGCCTAAGATATGATATTAGTTTTAGTAGTTAGTTGATAGTTTTGAAACTTTGTAACAAAATAAATGTTATTGCTTTTGGTGAATGAATAATAGAGATTATTTATAAGTATTGGTACTTCCTTCTTCAATTGTTTGTTTTGTCTTTCACTTTTCATGTTTTACTTCCTGAGTATTTTTATTATTCGAAATTCCATAGTCACTTATACTTTTGGAAGTAAGTAATGATTCAAGACTGTCATGACTCAATTGTAGATTATCTACAGAGATTAGACATTTTTATTGGATTAAGGTGTCTAAGCTCATAAATAAATTGGTATAAACTTGCAAATAGAAGCAAAATCCTTTTTGGGTTGCCATGATAACCAGAAATAGCTAGAAATGATATTAGGAGAAAGAGAGAGAGAGAGAGAGAGAGAGAGAGAGAGAGAGAGAAAGAGAGAGAGAGAGAAAGAAAGAGAGAAAGAAAGAAAGAAAGAAAGAAAGTGTGTGTGTGTGTGTGTGAAATGATTTTGTCAATATATCATGTGATTAATAAATTAATTAGAAATGGATAATTGATTTATTAATTTGTATGCGATTAATAAATTAACATGATATCAATAGTTAAATAATTGATTTATTAACTGATAAATTAGTGAGAAATCAATACAAATTAATTAATTATTAATCATAAATTAATTTGGGATTAATTGGAATTACTTAAAGGTGCAAGGGGTGAATTGTAATTGTTCAATAGGTGTATAAAAGACGCAATTCTAGAACCATCCATGGTATGGACGGTTTTGGCTTGATTCATAGGGTTTCTGGAAGCCTACTGGATGTAGATAAGGAAATGATTTGAATTTAGATTGAATCTATTATTTAATTAATTCAAATCTAGTTTTGCCTTCAAGTTACCTAAACTTTAAATAGGACCCCAAGACCAACAACTTTCATTCAGACCTTTACCTACAAGCTTATGAACAAAATTATATCCCTCTCCTCTCTCTCTCCTCTTTATTCTAGGGTTTCTTGGGTTTTGGACACAAACCATTAGAGGCACTAAGTTTTTGGTGATTGCTTTCAGAAGACCAACAAGGAAAGGAATAAGATTTGTTTACTATGATACATCTAAGGTGTGTAAACCCTAATCCTTCTTGTATGTTTGAAATACATAGGGTTTATCAAGGTTCTTGATGTTCATTGTTTATTGTTATAAATTAGAGAAAAAATAGATCCAAAGTAGGTTACATGTGAACTAAAGGGTCAAGATATTATGCTTTTCATATTTTAGTAACCTACGAAAGACATCAGTTATATCAGAGCCATTGTTTTCTACTGACTGTGCATAACTTAAATGGATCAGAAGATTAGGGTTTATCAAAAATAAACCATAGCCTTTGAAAATTTTGACTTTGCTAGGGTTTCTCGAAACCCTAGCCTCCATGCCTTGTTTTAAAAAATGCCTAGGGTTTGCTTAGGGTTTCTAGTTCCCTTAATTATTATTTTAATTCCCTTAAAATTTGAATAATTAAAACTTAGTAACCCTTAACCATAATTTCGAAAATTAGAAGGTAGGGATTAAATTTGAATTAATTAATTAATAGTTCAATTAAAGATAATTATTTAACTCATAAATGATTTAATTAATTTCATTAATTGTTTAATTAAAGGATAAAGATAAATCATAATTTGTTAAATATTAATTATTAAAATTTTAATAAAGATAATTAATATTTAAACCTAGTATTTTGAAAAAGTTATAAAATACATCTTTTGTATATTTATTCAAAGTTAATTGCTATATGTATAAGATAAAGTCAGTCGAATCGCTAGTAAACCTCATTCAAAAAGCCATGCTATAAAGAGGGTATAAGGAAACGATCTATAAAATGACCGTTGAATGAGTGTCCTTTTCACGCACCACCCTCCTGTGTAGTGGAGGGTCGTTAGCTAAACGGGTTCGATAGGACATAAGTAGATTAAAAGTATAATCTATAATGTACTATAACCTTGTTTTACAATCTCACTCTAGTTACTTTAGGAAAAATGTGATTGGATGTTAGTCCATAAAAAGCGCACATCGTTTCTTTATGAGCCGTTAGCAGAGCGTGTGTCGTTAATCGGCAAACTAATATGGTACTATAAAGTTTAAATGATGGTACAACTCAAAAATTATTGTTGTTGATGGAGTGTGTGTGGTTAATCGACACATCAATGTGAGATAATAAATGACCTCGAAGTTGTCAAGTAAGTTTGCATGGTTATTCACATCTCATTTGTGATCCTCGGCATCCCAGTCACTAAAGTAAGAGCATAACCCAAGATTAAAAATGTCATTGATAAGCTTCAATGAAACTCAAAAGATCTAGGAGTTTCATAAGATTGAAATTGGTAAAAGCCTTATCTACCTAAAATAGATTCGCAATTTGATTACGACATCCCACTTCAAAGTTCGAATCGAAAAATTGGATCCTAGCCTTAATTTAAATTTTGGGTTAATAATTAAAGTTTAAAATCAACTAAATTGAACTCTTTCTTTTTCCACTTTTAGATGTCTTATGAAGATAGAAATGGTCTTCCTAGTTCTTATGGAAATGGTTTTCCTCAATCTTCTGGAGATGGACTTCCAGATTCAAGTAAAGGTGAACTTGTCTTCCCTTCCTTAGGTAATGGTGGAACTGGACATCATCTTTATTCAACTCTTCTACCTCATCCTCCTCCCGTGACTCTCCTAACATCATGTTTTCCTCATGTTGAAAGATATGAAACTACTCAAGCCCTATAGGCAGGTAAGCACAAATATGGAAATTTTGTGTGTGTACATGTTCTGAAAATGAAATCGTACATTGACAAACTGGGTAGAATGGGTATCGAATTTTTGAAGGAGCAAGCCAATGATTTGGTTCTTATCTCGCTTCCTAAGCATATGGTTAGTTTGTTGACAACTTTCATATGAGGAATCTCGATGTGACCCTAACTGATCTGACCGAGATGTTGATAACTGTAGAAGAAAAAATTCTTAAGAGTACAACTAAAACATAAATGATTGAGGGATCTAATCCTAAGAACTCATTAGACGTTGAAAGTAGTGATTAAGAAAAGTTTTCTCTTCCCAATGGAAAAGATGGGCCAAGGTCAAACGGTTTGATCTTATGGTAAAGAAAAAGACTTATTATGAGATCATTCCATGTGTTGGCCACAATAAGTCTGTTTGTTTTTATTTCTAATTGAAGGGACATTGGAAACGAAGCCACCCATAATACCTGAAAGATCTTAGAGATAGTAAATTCAAGTCGTGTGACTCTACTTTAGGTACATCCATTATCAAACTCCATTGTTTTATAAGTTCCTATTCATAGACTCTCAATACATGATATGATGATCACATTTTGATATTATTACAAGATCTAAGAGAAAGAAGGAATCTTGAGCAAAGAAAGCTAAATCTGATCGTGAGAAATCAAATTTTGTCTGCATGGTTTGTTGGTCAGAATTTTGAGCTACTACTAAGGAGTTAGGATGGCTTTAATAATTTTCTATTACTCTTCGGAGATGTCTAAAACATAGTTTTCTTTTATGCATTTTAAGGACAAGTTCCAATTTTCTTTTTTCAATAAAATAAAGTTTTGTTATTTTATAGTTCCTCGAAATGGCATTAATTAGTGTGCTTCTAATAATAGCAATATTAATTATGGATGTGGTTCTTATAATATCGTGCTTGAGGTATTGTCAAATTTGACCAAGTGAAATCAAATCTCATCACCAAGTTTCAATTGCAAAAAAACTTGGAGTCATACAATTTGAATTGGATGATGAGTGAGAGTTTTTTTCATTGGAGAATCTATGATAGAATCATTATTCACATGTTTATGTGAGGCAAGTGATGGATTAATGGATCTTGTACATGTTGTTATGAACTCTTCATATCCACCACAAGGGACGATAGCTCTATTCATCATGTTTTACTGGTACTTCAGTAAGTATGGTTGTGTTTATAATATTAAGCATAATTCTAATACTTTGAAAAGATTCATAGAGTAGCAGAACGAATAGAAGAATTTGTTAGGCAGAAAGATAAACGATATTCCAATCTGAAAGGAAAGATGAGTAATTTAGTATCATGTTTTATGATCATCTTAGTGATTGTGGAATTATATCACAATTGATCCTCGAATAGAACATCTTAGTGCAATTACATGACTAACAAGAGTGATCGACTATTGTTGGAAATAGGTCAGATGAGTCATACTTCATTCCCAATCGATTTTTAGAGTTATGTTGTAGTAACTCTAAATCATATCCTCAAATTCATTTCAGACTAAGAAGGGTGATAACATCTCGTAATATGTGGATTAAGAATGCATACTCTCTCAAGCACATTAAGGATTGGATTTATGATGTTTTTTCGGCAGTAGAGAAACAAAAGATGAATTGAATCCAATTATGAAGAGTGTTATCATGTCGGAAATCCACACGAACTTTTGCATATTTGTTTTAGCTCATCAAGGAATGTTTCTTGAGAGAAAAACTTATATATCAAGAATTCAATAGGAGTCGTATTCACGAATCTAGTGGGAGAATAATTATATTGCTGGTATTGCATGTTGACAATACTATTCATAGGGAACAATGTCTATACTTTGCAAGTTGCAAAAGTTGGGAATTGTTTCGCCATAATGGACTTAATGGAAAGGGAACTCATACTTCGTGATGAATCTAAAGTTTTAGATCGTATAGTTTAATAGAACATAGTCAAAATCATATATGAATAATGTGTTGAAATATTTCAACATAGGATATTCTATATGGAAATATTGTAGCAAGAGGTTAAACATATATCAAATACTTATATAAGATATAATGAGTCGAGTCTCATATGCTTCGGATATCAGATCGATTACATATGCTATAATATTCTAATTTTCAAATGCTCTGAGCATTGTGAGAAAAAGGACTAAAATTTTAAGTGAATGGGGTTATTAAACGAACTGACATGAACATTATGAGGTTTACTGAAGATTGGTTGCTTGTGGACAGTTGGAAGTATAGTATTGTTTTCGAAGGACCATAGTGACACGTCTTGGATTGATACGATTCTTGTTCAGAATTAATGGTCATACGAGAATATGGAAATGTTTCCAAAATAAGAATTGGTTATAAAATCTACATGAAAGTTGGAAACTTTAATGGATGAGAGATGTTCAAGGAGTGTGTCTTGAATTTGAGACTTAATAACCATGGACTTGTTCTGAGTAACAAGTTCCAGTGGGACATTCTGTAATATCGAAGGCTTAGTTCTTATGACTTTAGAACCTCGACATCTCAGAAGGACAATGCATGTAAAGAGGAAATCCCACTATAACTTAGATAGTGACGAGAATTCGGAATTGTTAAATGAGCATCATTGGAATAATGTCTAGTCGATATGTTCACAAAGGAAGGACCATAGAGAGGCAGAGTGTGCGTTTTTAGAACATGGCATGACTGATGTTACTTAATTCAACTAGTTTGTTGAATACATGAAACAATGTACAATGAATAAATTCGTAATTGTTATGGTGATAAATAATAGATATTTATTTATATTCAAAGGGTTTGATACCATAGTTAATTACTTTATTATTGTGTTTCAATTTGCATATCTACTTCCTAAATAATTTTATTATTTGAAATTCCACAGTCGTTCATACTTTTGGAAGTAAGTAGTGAATTAAGACTGTCATGAATTGTTTGTAGATTGCCTGTGAAGATTAGACATTGCATATGGATTCTAGAAATATTCATGACTACTTAGAAAATTGGATTTTGAGTGTTGGATAAACACACACTATGGATTTTATCATGAGTAATTCTAAGCTGATAATATCAACTATTCTTAAAGCAGAGATATATAATTCATAGTTTGCGAATCAGCTTTGCGTTAGGTTGCCCAAACACATCTCTTAATTGGATGTTATAAAGGGTTATTCCATGTATGATTTGGTGAGTAAAAAGTATGACTATATAGTCAATGTAATTTGTTCCTTTTGATTGAATAAGGAAAAGTGGTATCTTTGGTCCCCTCAGTGATTTGAGTTGATCTATAAGAACCAAGCTTGGTCCGGACTAAATTGATGTGTTCGATTTTTTAGTCTGAATTTGATCATTAAATCAGAGATCGAGAAACAAAAAAATGAACATGAGGTTGATCATTTAATCCATGAATCTGCTCATATGATATCTTGAAGAACGAAGGAATAGTTGATCACTTATCTTAGAGCCGATGTTTAATTTGAATCAGAGTTCGGCAGTGGCTTTGGAAAGCACCCGTTGTTGTTTGGTTACACTTGAAATTATAGTTATAGACTTATCAAAGTGTGAGACTATTGGATTAAGGTATCTAAGATCATAACTAAATTGGTACAAACATGCAAATAGAAGCAATGTCCTTTTTAGGTTGCCTTCATAATCAGAAATAGCTAGAAATGATATTAAGAGAGAGAGAGAGAGAGAGAGACAAATGCTTTTTTAATATATTATGTGATTAATATATTAATTGTAAATAGATAAAAGATTTGTTAATTTGTTATGTGATTAATAAATTAACATGAGATCGACAATTATATAATTGATTTATTAATTGATAAATTAATGAGAACAATAAGAATTAATTAATTGTTAATCATAATTAATCTAAAATTAATTTGGGATTAATTGGAATTAATTAAATGTGTAAGGGGTGAATTGTAATTGTTTAATAGTTGAATAAAAGAAGCAATTCTAGAACCATCCATAGTATGGACAGTTTTGGCCTGATTCTTAGGGTTTCTGGAAGCCTCTTGGATGCAGATAAGGAAATGATTTGAATTGTGATTAAATATATTATTTAATTAATTCAAATTTGGCTTTACCTACAGGTTTCCTAAACTATAAATAGGACCCCAAGACCAACAACTTTCGTTCATACCTTTACCTACAAACATAGGAATGAAATTTCTATCCCTCTCCACTCTCTCTCTCTCTCTCTCTCTCTCTCTCTCACTCCTCTTCATTCTAGGGTTTTTGGGTTTTTGGTACAAAACATTATAGGCACTATGTTTTTGGTGTTTACTTTCTGAAGATCAATGAATAAGATTTGTTTACTATAATAAACCTAAGGTAAGTAAACCCTAATCCTCCTTGTATTTTCGAAATACCTAGGGTTTATTAGCATTCTTGATGTTCATTGTTTATTGCTATCAATTAGAGAAAACATAGATCCAACGTAGGTTGCATGTGAACTTAAGGGTTAAGATTTTCCGCCGTACATGTTTTAGTAACCTATAAAACCCATCAATTGCATGGTTTTGCTACAATATTCATGAGTACCTTGAAAATATAGATTTTAAGTATTGGATAAACCACACTTAGATATTACTTCATGGATTCAGTCACAAGTAATTCTAAGATGATAATATTCTTCAAACGGAGATACATAAGTTGTGATTTAGAAAGCGAAAATGATTCAGTAACATGATGTTATACAACTTAGTATCATGTATGATTTGGTGAGTAAAGGTCACAATTATATAGTCGATGTTTAGTCGTTCTTTTTCCTTAACGGGAACAAAGCGATATCTTTGGGCCCCTCGGTGATTTTGTGTTGACATTAAAATGTTGGGCCCAACTAGGACTGAATTGATGTGTTCAATTTGTAGTCTTATGACGTCATCACAAGTCGAGAAATGGAATCTTGGACGATGATATTAATTAGATTTCATGCCTCATGTCCATACGATATCATGAAGAACAAAGGAATAATTGGTCACTTATCTTAGGGCCAACATTTGATTTGAATCAGAGTTCGGTAGTGGTTTGGGAAGCATATTTTGTTGTTTAGTTCAAGGTTATACTTGAAATTATAGTTATAGACTTATCCAAGTGGGAGACTGTTGGATTAAGGTTTCTAAGCTTATAACTAAATTGGTATGACTTGTAAGTAGAAGCAAAATCATTTTTGGGTTGCTCTCATAACTAGTAACTGAATAGAAGAACATCTGGAGAGAGAGGTTGATTTATTGATAATTATATGATTAATAAATTACATTAAATAATTTTTTAATATATTATGTGACTGATATATTAATTTGAATTTGTAATAATTAATTAGGAATTAATTAGAATTAATCAAAATTAATTTGGATTTAATTATGGGTTAATTAGAATTAATCAAAGGTGCAAGGACTAAATTGTAATTGTTCAATAGTTGAACAAGAAGGAATTCTAGAACCTTTTATGAATGGTGCACGATTTTAGGAGATGCCAAAGGCATCTGGAATATTGCTTCTAGAGATAAGGAAACTGGATAACCACCTGGATTTGAAATAGTATTATATTATTCAAAATTAGGGTTTCTAGGGTTATCCTATCATCTATTAATATGACCCTTGGGGTGCCTTATTTTTGTCCATCATCTTTACTAAAAGGATAGCCAGAATTCTACTCCTCTATCCTCTTGTGTTCTTGTTGCTAGGGTTTGAGTACAAACCATTAGAGACACTAAACTTTTGGTGCTAGCTTCTCAAGTCTACAAAGGAAAGATTCAAGTAACTTGTTTGCTATAACAAGTTTAAGGTATGTAACTCTAATTTATGTTTTTTGAAATTGTTAGGGATTATGCAAGATTTTGTTATTCAAAGTATGTTTCCTTAATGTGAATGACATAAATCCTTTTAGGTTGTATGTGCCCTTTCTTAATTGTTAAGTGTGTTCCACATTGAGCATTTTGTTGTAACCTAATAAACCCATCAGCAGTCATCTCAACTCCAAGCATAGCACTAGAAAGGGACCAAAAGCATAAAGGACCATAAGCTAGATCTAACAAACTAGAAGTACAGGTTGAAGATTTATACTCATAATGGTCCAAAAATGAAGTCACTTTGCTAGATCTACATTTGAGTTCTTCACCAAAAGACTTTACAAGCAACTTGATCTTCAAGCTTCACACCAAAACCTAAGAATGAGCCCTCAAGTGGCCAAGAACACCTCAATAACACTCAAATGGGCTAGGATTTTCAAGATAATAGTGGAAACCGAAGAGAATGACCTAACCCTTAAGTGAAGGTTCTTAAATACGGAGAAAACCCTAGAAATCGTGGGCTTCGGCTGCATCAGCTACCACGTCGTGGCCTTCCTTTTGCCACGTCAAGGCGACAACCAAAACACACGTTCTTATAATGGACATGCCACGTCATAGTCATCTGTATTCCACGTCTTGACACCAGGTTTTTCCCCAAAAAAAACCTTACCTTGATCTCTCTAAGTCTTCAAATGATTTATTTTGGAAACAGGTGTTACACGATGTATGAACTTGTGTTACACAATTTATGAACACTTTGCGTTTAAATTTTTTTTTATTGAAATTGCAAAATTACTAGCTTTTAACATTAGGTTTTTCAATAATCGTGATGTATGTTATAGATTTGCAACCAACGTTTATTCAACTAATTTATAAATACAAATTATTGTGACTTATAAATAAAATGATGACTTTAAAAAATATTCTTTAATCTTTTTAGATAAACAAGTTGATAAAAAGATGATACAAAAAATAAAAAAATTAAATATACTCATAATTATCTTCCTATTCGGTTGAAATGATGTTTTGTCATCATTTCTAATAAGTAGGAAGATAAATCGGAAGAAATATAGGATGATATTTAATTTCTTAATAAAAAAAAAACTCAACTTTTGAATGAGAAAAAGATAAACTTCTATTCTACAGATGAAGCATGTATTTTTAAAACCAAAAGGGTCAAAGTTGTCGATCAATGGAAATGGAGATACCATAAATGTAATAAACTAAAAGAACATGAAGCGTAATATAGAAGGGTGACAGGATGGGGCCCACAAACGAAAAACAAAGACCTCGGCCGCTACGCTTTTGAAGACTCCATCTGTCGTCCATTAACACCGCAAGTCAATGCCACTTATGCCTTTACCCACTTTTCTTGCACTTGAAAAATACTCCCACCTATATATAACCTTCCGATTTTAATAACTCAAATATTTATTAAACTTTTACAAGTAATTTTGTAGAACTATACATTAAAATACCATATATGAAATATTTATATCAAGATATTCAAGTTTTCAGCACATATAGTAAAATAGTAAAATATGAGATGATTTTTTCTAACAAAAGATAGAACTCTAAAACCCTACTTTCTAAACATATAAATAAAGATATTCCGGCTAACCCAAGGGAGTGACTGGTCCTAAATCTTAATTGCTCTTAAAGTTAGCTAATGACTTTCAAGGATTGAGGGACATTAGTCACTCTCCTCCTAGGACTTCGTTGTTGACCGTGTTGCAACGATTTATATATTAATAGCATGTTCATACATTGTCTTTTAATTCTGTTACATTTGGTAAAACTAGTTTTCTAATAAATTCATATATATTTAGACATCACACTAATACATTTAACGAAATTTCTTTGTTTATGGTAAGTTTTTGATTTTAAGAATACTTAACAATTTACTTTTAAGTATGATTGTTTGCAACAAAAAATAAGTTGTCAAATACTTAACACATACATTAGTTTTAGACAAGAAAACTTAGCAAGCTACCTTTTAGAACTCTTATATATCACATATTTAAATGACAAAAAAATGGTGGAATATCTTGACAATAAAAAATATATAAGAATTTTATGATAAATAAGTAGTTAGATATTAAATACATATAAAGATAACAATAAATAAATAAGACCTAAATTATTATGCCATCATAATAACATATCCGCCAATCTTATCTCATATATAAACTATTATGGCACCATAATAATATATATCCGCTATTCTTATCTCATATAATATTCTCAAAACGTGCCAACTCCTTCGTATGTAACTTCAAACGTTTTCAAATTTACTTCCTTGATGGACACTCATCCTTGCAATATTGATCGTAAGTTCGTAACAACGTCCATATTATGGGTAAATTACATGGATGGTCCCTGTTGGTTATGATAATCTGCGTATTTGGTTCCTAACAATAATTTTTAACTCGGTCCGTCCCTATTTTATATTTTTGTTGCACGTTTGGTCATTATTAGATGTAAAAAGACTACTTTGTCCTCATCTTATATAATTCTATATTAATGATTTTTTTTATTAATATATAAATTAAATATTAAAAAGGTTAAAAAGAATTTCAAACCTAATCTAACCCCATTTCCCAAATCCATCGTTCACATTTTCTCCCACCTCACGTCTTCTTTATCCATCACCTCCAACCCCCTCTACCATCGTCGGCCACCAGCATCTATTGCCCCTGCCACCAGCTTCCGATGATGGTTGTCTTTCCATCGTGTTCTTCCTTTGAAGCCCACCGACTCGACCATAAAAATCTCAAAGCATATTGACTAAGTTCGCCAAAGAATGAGGAGATGAAGCAGACACTCGAATCAACTGAGACATGTTCGATTTCCATCGTGTTCTTCCATCGTGTTTTTCCTACAACACATGTTCGATTTTAATTTCAGTTCGATTTAAAATTTGATTTTGAGCTTTGAGTTTGATTTCAGTTTCAGTTCGATTTCAAGCTTCAAATTGCCATCGATTTTGATTTCAGTTTTCATGTTTGATTTCAATTTTAGGTTTGAATTCATATTTGATTTTGAGTTTTGATTTTGATTTCAGTTTCATTCGATTTCAAGCTTCAAATTGCCAATTATTTGATTCCAATTTTCAAGTTCTTTTGGTTTTAGGAATTTTGGTAATTATCGGAATCTGACTTGTTGTCGGCGAAGACCAAAAACCATAAGAAACCACTTATTTAACTTCAGATAACGTGGCTTGGAACCACCAATGACCTGTTTAAGATTTCTTCCTGGCTGATTTCTGTTTTTTTAATTCATTGAATGCATTTGGGTTTGATGGAGGTTTGCTGGAGAAGACATTATTTTTGTTATAATCAATATTTTCCCATGAAAGGAATTGATTTCATTAAACAATATATATAAGAGTACACGCACAACATAAGGGCTACATATGAGCTGCAATACGTTGGGCCCTATACAACAATATATGAATATAAATAACGTCTAACAGCCCCCCGTAGTCTGAACGGGAGATCGAGACCGGACGTTCAGACTATATCTGGAATTAAGGAACAAAGCAGATGGTAACCCTTTGGTGAAGATGTCAGTGTACTAAGAGGACCAGGGAACATGAAGAACATGAATTTGTCCCATAATGACTTGATCACGAACAAAATGAATGTCGATCTCGATATGTTTAGTACGTTGGTGCTGAACAGGGTTTGTAGACAAATAAACCGCACTAACATTATCATAGTAGACCAAGGTAGTAGTAAGAGGGGGATAAAGGAACTCACGTAACAAGTTACGAAGCCAACATGGCTCAGCAACGACATTCGCAACACCCCAATACTCCGCTTCAGCACTAGATCTAGAAATCGTACATTGTCATTTTGACGACCAAGAGAGAAGATTCTGACCAAGAAACACACAATAACCGGAAGTGGATCGTCGAGTAGTCGGACAACCAGCCCAGTCGGAATCAGAGTAGGCAATGATACCCCAAGAAGGAGACACGTATAAATGAAGACCATGGTCCAACGTGCCTTGAAGGTAACACAAAGTACGTTTGAGAGCCATGAAGTGTGGCTCCCAAGGATCGTGCATAAATAAACAAACTTGTTGTACCGTATATGTAATATCAGGTCTAGCAAAAGTCAAATACTGAAGCGCACCAGCCAAACTGCGATATAAAGTCAGATCAGAGACAGGGGTCTTGTACCATCAAACTGGGCAAATGCGTCTGTCGGGTCCGGGCGGGTTCGCAATTAAGCATATCGGCACGATGAAGAATATATGTGGCATATTTTTGTTGTGATAAAAACATGCCATGACGATCACGAGTGACAACAACACCCATAAAATAATTCAAAGCCCTTAAATCAGTCATGGAGAACTCTGAACATAAAGAATCAATAAGTTGTTGAAGAAGACCAATGGATGAGGCAGTTAAGACAATATCATCCATCAATTTTGATTTTGGTTTGCTACCTGTTGTTGGTTCGCCAGAGAAGACGGGGTTATGGGTGGTTTGCCGGAGAAAACGAATTTGTGGGTGGTTTACAGAGAAGAAGGAGGGGGCTGGGTGGAGTGATAATTTAGGACCCAACAGATTTAAATATTTAATTAATATCATTTCCACATTTAATTATAATTTTTTAATTAACTGAATGTAACGACGTGTAAATTTAAAATAATTAACATATCTCATATAAATCATTCCAAAACACAAGTGTATCAAATGTTATCACGGTAAAACATATCCCAGAATCTCAAATACAAAATCCTATGTCAGTGTGTACAAATCATACTCGTGCCTTCCTGCGATCCTCGCTAGTACCTGAAACACATATCGCATAACACGGTAAGCATAAATGCTTAGTGAGCTCCCCAAAATACTACATACAACACATAAGCCACTCGAGGCTATAGCTCTACGAGACCTTCCGGTCAACGTGTCTCATGGGCCTTCCGATCCTACAATCTGAGTAGACCTTCCAGTCCTACTCTGTCGACCTTCCGGTCCATACCATATTGACCTTCCGGTCCATACCCTGTTGACCTTCCGGTCCATACCATACTACTCATAACAAACATAACATATACATATCACATAGAAACATATATCACATACACGTCATAGCACATAAGACCTTTCGGTCACACATAATTACCATTCAAGGTAAGGTATAGTGAGAAGACTCACCTCGTATGATTTCTAGTCACTCATGTGCTCGATATCCCTGAACTCGAAACAATAACCTAGCCCCCGCCTAATTACATAAAGTAATTATCACAAATCAATAACGACTCTCAAGGCTAGACCAATCCCTTCCTATGTTCTTTCAGAAGGTTAAAAGACCATTTTACCCCTCTAATGGTCCAAAAGTCCACATGTTGACCAAACCTTAAAAGTCAACGAAAGTCAACTTTAGGGAGTTACGTTGTACGTACCAGCTCTGTACGCGGGACGTACTCCGTAGTCATCCAGAATCGGGGTACTCGACCCCCTACGCGGCGCGTACTGGGATTACGCCCAACGTAATGCCCAGTTTCACACTTTCATGATTTTTGGTCTGAATAGATTAATACATAGGCTCATATCACAGATCCAGGCACTCTACTGTCTCTTAAGCCATAAAGTTGAAACCTTTAAGCCTTTGCATTGCTGTAAAGGTCACCAATAACTTCAAACACATATCCTTTTTCCCTATTAAGCCCTAGTCTCATGCATGACTTAATCTTAACGTCCAAGATTGGATTTTTATGGATCTACAGCATAAAATACACTGAAATAGGGTAGATCAAGGCTTATGGAGACCATTTACTGAAAAAATCTCCACCTTTGGGACTTAAACCCTAAAAATGCTCCTATATGAAGTTCATAACCAAAGAGGCAAGGAGTGGTAAAGTTTGAAGCTTTTTACCTTTGTGAGAAGCTCCCCACTTAGTTAAGCTCAGATCTAGAAGCTTGGACTCCAATCCTTTCTCTTCAAGGCCCTCTATTCTTCTTCACAAGCACACAAAGACACTTTCAAGCTCCAAAAACACACGCACACAAGTATAGAACAAAGGTTTAGCTCCTTTAGGATTTCACTCACTGGAATGGTGGCTGGGATGGAGGCCATAACATTCTTTTTATAGTGCACAAGTCTCATTTAGGGTTTCATGACTGAGCCCAATACGCCTAACGTACAGTATGGTATGCCCAGCATACTGGGAAGCATCCGCGTCAAGATCACGCCCATGATTACGCGCAACGTACTCTTCAGTACGCCCAACGTACTCATTTGTTACAAAATCCCTTTCGTGGGCTAGTTTTGACAACTTGGAAAAGAAGAGGGATAAAATAGTTATATTTGATTTCTGGATGTTACAATTCTCCCCCAATAGAATCTAACTTCGCCCTCAAAGTCTCACTCTGCAAATAACTCTGGATGATGCTCCCGCATCTCCGACTCCGGCTCCCAAGTCAGCTCAGACCATCTCTGATGTTTCCACTGGACCTGAACCAGAGGCACCTCCTTGTTCCTCAGAACCTTGACCTTCCGATCCAAGATCGCGATCGGCCTCTCAATGTAATTCAGGCTCACATCCACCTGAATATCCTCTAAAAGCACTACCGCCGTCTCATCGGCTATACACTTCCTCAACTGGGATACGTGGAAGGTACCATGGAACTGACTCAACTCCTTGGGTAGCTCTAAACGGTATGCTACCTTGCCCACTCTAGCGATCACCCTGAAAGGACCAATGTATCAGGGCCCCATCTTGCCCCTCTTCCTGAGCCGGATCACTCCTTTCCAAGGAGATACCTTCAGGAGTACAAAGTCTCCAACCTGGAACTCGATCTCAGATCGTCGCCTATCCGCATAACTCTGCTGGTGACTCTGAGCCGTCAGTAACCTCTATCTGACCTGCTGAATCTGCTCCGTCTTCTTAAGCACTATCTCAGTGCTACCCATCACTCGTTGTCGTACCTCTCCCCAACAGATGGGGGTCTGACACCTCCTCCCATATAAAAGCTTAAAGGGAGGCATACCAATACTCGAATGGTGGCCGTTGTTGTAAGAAAACTCAGCCAAGGGTAGGTATGTATCCCAACTTCCACCGAAATCCATGACACATGCTTGAAGCATGTCCTTAAGCGTCTGAATCGTCTGCTCACTCTGCTCCTCCGCCTGTGGATGATAAGCAGTATTGAAATGCAATCTCGTACCCAACTCCTCATGAAACTTCTTCCAGAACCTGGAAGTGAAACGTACATCTCGGTCTAACACAATCGAGATTGGTACTCCATGTCGCGACACCACCTCTCTCACATATATCTCTGCCAGCCTCTCTGCATAAGAGCTCTCACTGATAGTAAGGAAGTGAGCACTCTTCGTCAACCGATCCACAATCAGCCAAATTGCAACAACACCCCTCGCGGTCCTCGACAATTTGGTGATAAAATCCATAGAAATCTGTTCCCACTTCCACTGGGGAACCTTTAGCGACTGCAACTTGCCATGCAGATGCTGGTGCTCGGCCTTTACCCGACAACAGGTCAAGCACCTCTCTACAACCCACACAACATCCCTCTTCATACAGGGCCACCAATAATCTCTCTTCAGGTCCAAATACATCTTAGTGACCCCGGGATGGATCGAGAATCTCGATCTGTGTGCCTCCTCCATTAATATGCTACGTTCCCCGCCCATAAACGGTACCCAAATCCGACTGTGAAAGGTCATAAGCCATCGGCTATCAGTAACAAACTTGGACACCTACCCAATCACCTGCTCTCTCTTACGGTTCTCCGGTCTCACAGCCTCTGCCTGGGCCTCTCGGATGGTATCCGATACCGGAGTCATCACCGTCATCCTCATACATATATCTCGTATCAAGGCACTCTCCGCCCTGCGACTCAGAGCATCAGCTACCACGTTAGCCTTGCCTGGGTGGTACAGGATCTCACAGTCATAATCCTTTACCACGTCTAACCATCTTCTCTAGCGCATGTTTAGGTTAGGCTGATCCATTAAATACTTCAAACTCTTGTGGTCCGTGTATATGGTACACTAAACCCCATACAAATAATGGTGTCATATCTTGAGGGCGAACACCACTGCCCGCAACTCCAAATCGTGGGTGGGATACCTCATCTCATGGGGCTTCAGCTGCCTCGATGTGTATGCTATCACGTTCCCTCTCTGCATAAGCACCGCACCAAACCCCAATATAGACACGTCACAATACACCACAAAATCTTGCATTCCCTCCGGAAGGACTAACACCGGGGCTTCGCATAATCTCTGGCAAAGAGTCTCAAACGAGGTCTACTGCTCGGGAGCCCAAGTAAAAGCAACCCCCTTCCAGGTCAATCTGGTGAGGGGATCGACAATCTTGGAGAAATCCCTGATAAATCTCCGATAGTAGCCGACCAACCCCAGAAAACTCCTGATCTCCATGGGGGATCTCGGCACCTCCTATCTCATAACAACCTCAATCTTGGCCGGATCGACCAATATCCCATTCTGATTAACAAGATGTCCCAAGAACTAGACCTCCCATAACCAGAAATCACACTTGGAGAATTTGGCATAAAGCCTCTCCGATCTCAATACTCCAAGAATTTCTCTCGGATGCTCCTCATGTTGCTCTCTAGATCTCGAATACACTAGAATATCGTCGATGAACACAATCACCGATCGATCCAACATCGGCCTGCATACTCGGTTCATGAGATCCATGAGCGTTGCTGGTGCATTGGTGAGCCGAAAAGACATCACCACGAAATCGTAATGCCCATAACGAGTCCTAAACGTCGTCTTCTAGGTATCCTCATCCCGTACTCTCATCTGGTGATATCCATACTTCAAGTCTATCTTGTAGAACCAAGAAGCTCTCTGCAACTGATCGAACAGATCATCGATCCTTGGTAGCGATAACGGTTCTTGACCGTCAACTTGTTCAACTCCCGGTAATAGATGAACATCCGGTGTGAACCATCCTTTTTCTTGACAAAAAGGATCGGCGCTCCCCACGACGAGCTACTCGGTCGGATGAATCCCTTCCCCAACAACTCCTGAAGTTGTGAGGATATATCTTGCATCTCTGGTGGCGCAAGGCGATAGGGTGCCTTGGCAATAGGCGCTGCCCCCGGAACCAAATCAATGTGAAACTCCACCTGCCTATCGGGAGGCACACCCAACAACTCCTCAGGGAAAACATCCGGAAACTCTCGCACTATCGAAACCTCACCGACAGAACTCGGCCTCTCTGCGGCAACTCGCGTATCCATCACAAAGGCTACAAACCCTCTACAGCCCTGCTGTAGACTCTGCCTCGCTCGGGAAGCCGAGCAAAATGCTGACCCACATCGGGTACACTCTCCATATACTGTCAGCACTCCCCCACTAGGGTCTCATATCGTCACCATCCGATGCTCGCAGGCTATAACAGCTCCAAATCCGCTCACCAATCCATGCCCACAATGGCACAAACGTCCCCCATCGCAATCGGGACCAGATCTATCGAGAACTCAACACCAAAGTGTTGGATTAGTGTCTAAGTCCATAACTATTTTGGTGTGTACTTGACCCGATTATGAGCATAATCCTTTTGGGTTGCCTTCACCATAGCAATATGTAGGATGAATTAAGGAGAGAAAGGTTTGATTATGATTTATTAATATATTATGAAAATAATATATTAAAGGATAAATCATATTATTTTATTAATATTAGTCAAGAATTAATAAAGAATTAATTTTGTGGCTAAAAGAGATTAATTAAACTTACGGGACTGGAATTGTAATTATAAGATAATTGCAATTGGTCTATGGATCACCTTGGAATAATAGGTTAGACGAATTCTATGGGGAAGCCCATTAGAAATCGTCCAAGGCATGTTCTAGAAGGGGTCCATGGGCTGCTTAGGGCTTAAGCAGTCAAATTAGGGTTTCCTTGTTAGATAACCCTAATTGCCTACCTATTTAAAAAACCCCTGAGACCCAAAAACGTGGCAAAGTGTTCCTTTAGGGTTTCCAGCCGTTTTTGGAGCCTCCTCTCTCTTCTCTATTCATCCAAATTGCTTAGTGGTGTTTGTGACTCCATTAGAGGTGCAACACTTGAGGCACTAAGCTTTCTGAAGCCAAGGATTGGTTGTTATTGCTATATAACAATCAAAGGTAGGATTTAAACCCTAATTTCAGTTATAGTTTATTAGATCTAGGGTTTATGCCTTTGGATTGTCAATTGCATGTTCATTAGACAAACTAGATCCATAGGATTGGTGTATTTGCTGAAAACAAAACCATTTTTTGCCCTTCTGGTTGAATGACTCGGCGAGTCAGTAGATGAACTCAGTGAGTCTAGTCTCTGACACGGCGAGTCCGAGGGTCTGCCATCATTTTTTGGTGATTTTCTTGCTGTTTTGGCTTGGGATACTTACCATAAACGTTTTTAATTAATAAAATCCGATTTTTATTGATTTTGGGCGAATATACTGACCAAAATAGTTGACAATTACCATTTAA
Source organism: Lactuca sativa (assembly GCF_002870075.4). Classification (NCBI taxonomy): domain Eukaryota; kingdom Viridiplantae; phylum Streptophyta; class Magnoliopsida; order Asterales; family Asteraceae; genus Lactuca; species Lactuca sativa. Next base: position 12,764,709 of record NC_056630.2, on the reverse strand, counting down.
TCAAATATTTGTTACATTATAAGATAATGTATAATTATTTGAGTTATTTGATGATATATCCTGCAAGATATTTGACTAGTCCAAATTAGATAACTGCCTTATTTGAATTGTTTCAAATTACTCCCTTTAGGTTTCATGATTTAAATTTGAACTTAAAAGTTTTGGTTTTGAAATTTAAATAATTAAACCCTAATGTTTTGAAATGTATCAAAACTTACCCTCAAGTTTTGGAATTTAAATTGTTGATTAAAAGTTTAATTTTGAAATATTTAAACTCTAAACCCTAATGTTTTGAAATGTTTCAAAACTTGCCCTCAAGTTTTGGAATTTAAAATTTTGATTAATAGTTTAATTATGTAATATTTAAATTCTAAAACCCTAGTATTTTGAAAAGTTCAAATTACAACCACGTGGTTTTGTAAAGTTAATTAAAAGTTTAATTAAAAGAGAAAGTTAATAAAACCACTTAGTATTTTAAAAGTATAAAATACACCCTATACTATATATATATATATATATATATATATATATATATATATATATATATATATATATATATGTAACATTAAAAGTCTAATATTATATATGTGAGTAAAGAGTCAGTCTTACCGTTAGTAAGCCTGATTCACGAAGCTGGTCTATAAGGGGTGTTTAAGGAAATTTCCTATAAATGGCGATTGAATGAGTATCCACTCTTACCCACCGCACTCTTGACTAGTGGAGGGTTGTTAGCCGAACGGGTAGGATAGGACAGAATCCTTCCATTATAAGTATAATGAAGTACAAAGTAACTAAATGTTTTTCGAATTCCCAAATCATAGTAACTTTAGGCAAAATGTGAAATTGTATGCTAATCCATGGAATGACACTTTGTACCCTTGTTGAGACGTTAGTGAAGCGTGTGTGGTTAACCGGCACACTAATTTAGGATTGGCATTGGTAGCAAAGGGTGACTCGATGTTTATCATAGATCAATGGATCTCAAAAGATCTAGGAGTTTCAATTCATTTAAAACTTAAATTTTCCTTTTCGTTTTTCATGGTAGAAATTGGTAAATCTTCATTTACCTACCTTCAAATATTCTGCAACTAGATTACGGACTCCCTCTTCTAGGTTGTAGAGTATTGTGTTGGATCCTAGCCTTGATGTTTCAGTTGGGTGTTACATCAAGGATTCTAATCAACTTGACTTGAATTTCTCCCATTTTGTAGATGTTTGAATCTTACAATGGTCTTCCCAAATCCCATGGAATAAGTTTTCAAAATAGAGATGATATTCCACGTAGAGGTGGCAATGGGTCGACCTGGGTTGGGTTCGGGTTCAACCCATTTACTAATTGGGTTGAAAATTTCAACCCAACCCAACCTGTTTATTTAAATGGGTTGATATTTCCAACCCAACCCAACCTTTTAGATAAATGGGTTGTCATCGGGTTGACCCGTTTATGTAATTCCCAAACCAACCAATTAAATAAATTGGTTAAATTTGGGTTGACCCATTTAAAATAAAAAGAATAAATAAATTAACTAAAGATTACACCACTTAAATTAATTACAGACTTAAATAAAATTTCAATGTATGACAAAAGCACAATCACAATTAACATATACAAAGAAATTATTAAAATAACATTAAAGATATTTAATTTCTAAGAGATTTTTTAGAGTGGTTAGTGTTGTCGGTGCCAAGCAAAAAGGTAGAAATTAGGATTCTATTTTTTTAAAACATAAATAATAATACAAACATTGTAATTTATAAACTAATACGTAGATTAATACATGATAATATTTTAAAAATTATTAAATTTAATATAAATTAAAGTTAAATGGGTTGGTGGGTTGAAAATGGGTTGATAGTTTTTACCCAACCCAACCTATTTATTTAAATGGGTTAGATGGGTTGACCCATTTAACATAAATGGGTTGAAAATCTCAACCCAACCTGCTAATTTTAGGTTGGGTTCGGGTTGGGTTAGTGGGTTGGGTCAGTTTTTGCCAGCTCTAATTTCCACGATATGATCGAGGAACCAGAGATCATGCTTCACTTCCTCCACCTCCTCCAATTATTCTCCCTGACCCACAAGTTCGAAGACTTGAAAAGTTCAAGCTCACTCAAGCTCTTTTGGCAAGTAAACACGAAGATGGGAAACCTGTGAGTGCACACATCTTAGAGATGAAGTCACACGTTGATAGGTGAAGGATGATGGGTGTCGATATCTCAGAGATGTTGGTTGTTGACTGGGTTCTTCAGTCGCTTCCTGAATCATATAGTGAGTTCATAAGAGAGTATTATATGATGCAACGCGACGTTGATCTCACCTATTTGTTTATAGCTACTGAATCAACAATGATTTGGCGTGCTGGTCAAGCAAATTTTTCTGGTGAATCAAACTCCCAAACTTCAATGGACACTGGCAACATTAGAAGTCCATAAAGGACTAAGTATGAGATTGTCCCATGTGCTTTGCCAAAGGAGTCCATTTGCTTTTATTGCCAAGAAAATGGGCATTGGAGACAAAACTGCCCTGTTTACCTGAGAGATCTTAGAGATGGGAGAGTCAAGACGTATGACTCTACTTCAGGTAAAATCCAATAACTAACTCTATAAGTTCCTATTCTTTGATTTTCAATACATGATGTGATAAGATTGCCTATTGATGTTTTGTATGATCGAAGAAAGAGAGGAAGCTTAAGGGAAGAAGTAAGCTGAATCTGATCGTGAAGAAATGGATTTCGATCGCATTGCTTGAAGATCAGAATTTTTGAGCTACTACTTTAGAGTTAGAATAAATTGCTTAGAAATTGAAATAGCATAACTTTCATTTGAATTGCAGTGTAAGGACAAGGTTTTCCGTAATAAAATGAATTTCGATTTCGTCTTATTTATTTATCCTTGAAATGGCATATGTGAAAATGGATGTTTATGTATTTCTAATTTTAGCAATGTTGAATTGGATGTGATTCTTGATTTTGTTATTTGTGAAATGTCGAAAATTTACCAAATAGGGAGAGTTTCTCATCGCCCAAGTTTCAATTGGACAGAAACTTGGAATCATACAACATGCATTGCGTGATGAATGAGAAACTTCATATTTGGAAATTAGACTAAACCTTTGGCAAAGTGTCAGAGAAGGGCTAAAGATCAGGTACACTTGGTTGTGCGCTGGTCAAGTCCATCACAAAGAGAGATAGATTATTCATCATGATTTACTAAAGTTTAGTAAATATGATTATACTTATAAGAATAAGTGTAATTCTGAGTTGATTGAAAGTGTTTCAATAAATAGCAGGACAAATAAGAAGAATCAATTAGGCAGAAAGATAAAAATTTCTCTATTCTAAAAAGAAGGGAGAGTACCTTTTATTGTGCTTTATGATAAGTCTTAATGATTAAGAACCATATCTCAATTAATCCTCTAAGTGAGTCTTAGTACATTTGTATGTCTAAGAAGAGGAATCAAGAATTGTGGAAATGGTTAAATCAAGAAGTCAATCATACTTCGTTCCAATATCGAATCTTAGAGTCATACTCCAACATTGCGAATTGAGTGACACATCTTTTGTAGGTTTATAACACTCAACAAATGTGGAATTGGAAAAAGTCTTCTTATTCCTGCACATTTAAGATTGGTAAGTTGTGATGTCTTTGATAAGACAAAGACCAACTAGAACCAATTATGTGAAGTGATAGTCTTGATAAAAACTACCCTAACTCTTGAATATTTGTTTTGTCAAAGAATGTCTCTTGACAAGAGAATATTATATGTCAAGGAGTCAGTGGGAGTCTTAATGGTCTTGAAAGGTTTCAAGAACAAATCAAGAGTTAAACCTAGTTGATCATCACTAGCACATGACTTGAGGTTTAAAGCCTATCGTGGATGACATACTTTTTTTTTCTGTGCCATTCCAATTGAGTTAAATATGCATGTGAGTTCTTTGAGTTCTCATTTGAATGCATAAAGACAAAGCACCTTGATCAATGGAATGTACATTGATATGAAAGGCTGAGTTGCTTGGAAGACATGGTGGACATTCATGTTACCATGAGGCAAGAAATCGAGATTGAGCACGTTCAGTCCATATGAGTTTGGATTTGTCGCAAACTTTGGTTTTGGCAAATTCACATGGATAGGAACACATACACTTTAAAATCTAAGTGTCATGAGGTTTCCCTCCTTCATGAAAATGATTGTAAGGAAATGATTTCACTAAGAGAGATTTTAAGAAGATTCCAATTATGAAAATTGTATTCTCAAATTTGATTATGATTACGGTATCCCTCTTCATAGTTCGAATTGTGAGATTTGGCAATTAGTCTGAACCTTTGGGACTTAGTAACATAAGTTATGAATTTCTTTAAACACACATGTGAGCTTTCTAAGGCAAAGGTGTGTGAGGTTTAGAAGCTTAGATAAAGGCTTATCAAAGCATCAAGTATTTAGAAATATGAACTTAAGGAATTCAATAAACATTGTTTTATGGAAGTTCATATGTTTTTTTAATATATGTCAAAGCTAGTGGGAGCATAAGTATTATGCTTGTATGGTAATAATCATTGTGTTAGTGGGATCATGATTATTATTTCAAGTATTGCAAGTTAGCAATATTAATTATAGAGAACAAAGATTCACTTTGCCAAGTTGTAAGGGTTGAAAAGTTGTTTTGCTATAATTAAGAGAGAGAATATTAAACTTCATTTCAAATCTAAAGGCTTAGATTGTGGAATTTTAATCAAATTTAATCAAATATATATATATATATATATATATATATATATATATATATATATATATATATATATATATATACATATATATATGAATGTTGTTTTGGAATGGTTCAACATGAGGAAATTCTATATATGGAAAGGATAATTGCATTCTCAAAATTTGGTTATGATTACGGCATCCATTTTCATCATCAAAATTATGAGAACATGGCAATTAGAAATATTATAGTAGAAGACTGGTAAAGTATCACGTCTTCATGTGAGACATTATGAATCGTGTTCCATACGCTTCGGGTATAGGATCGATTGCATATGCTATAATGTTTGATCATTCTAAAATTTTCCAAATGCTTAGCTCATTAAAAGGGAAAAAGGACTATAACGGTTTTGGCTAAAATAATTAAACAACTATCAAAGGACGATCTAAGGTTTGCCAATGATTTGTTGCTTGTGAGTAGTTGGAAGTATAGTATTGGATGGACCATGTTGACATTATTTTGAATAAATAAGACTCTATTTAGAATGATTTGTCATATGGCAAATACAAAAATGTTTCCATATTGGGAGTTGGATATTGAGAGTATGTGGCTAGATTAGAAACTTTTATGCAAGAAGGATGTTCAAAGTAATGTACTTTGAATGTGAGACTTCGCGTCTATGGAATTGTCTTGTAACAATTTTTGATAGAATACCTTGGAATTTCATTAGCCAAGTCTTGGTGACTTTTGTGCTATGACATTACGAAAGGATCGTTGCGTAAAATGTTAGAAACCGACATATTCCAAAAGTGGCAAGAATTTGGTATTCTTACACTAATGACGAGGATTGGGAATTGTGAAATGAGTTTCATTGGAAAGGTTCTCAATTGATCTATTTCACAAAGTGAGGATCATAGGTAACATAGTGTGCATGCTTGGAGCATGGGACAACTATTGTTGTAATTCAAATAATAAGTTGATTATCCGAAACATTAAACAATGCATAATGAGTAGTCGATATGGTGTTTAAATAAAAGTGTTTTATTTACGATCAAAAGTTTTGGGGCCATATAGGATTAAGTATTATTGTTGTGTTTCATTTTGCATGTTTTGACTTCCAAAATAACCGGATTATTCGAACCTCCATAGTCGGTCATACGTTAGAAGTAGGTATGAAGGAAGAATGTTATGAATCTGTCTGTAGATTGTCTAAAGTGTTTAGACATAGCACACGTTTGTTGCAGAGTTCATGAGTGCTTTGATAAGATTAAAGTATTGGATTAAACCCACGCTCACTTGAATCACATCATGGATTTATCACGGGTGATTAATGAGACGATAACATTGTATATTCTTGAAACCGAGACATGTGAGTTGTTATTTGCTGGTCGGTTGCACATTGATGATAAGAAAACGCACCAGTAACATGGTGTTATAAAACTTATTATTGTGTGTGATTCGATTAGCAGGTGCAAGCAAGCATTTAAGTCAAAGTTTATCCATTCCTTTTACCCAAAGTGGGATAAAAGCGATATATGTGGGCCCCTCGATGATTTAGTGATGACACCCTAAACGCTTGGCCAAGCCGGGACTAAGTTGATGTGTTCAATTGTAGTTTGTTGTCAGTCGTCATAAATCAGATGTCGGGAAACAATACATAGACAAAGAGAATGATTTAAATCCATGTCTCGTGTCTATACGATATCTTGAGAATGGAGGAATATATAATCCCTTATCTAAAGGACACACTATCTAATAAGATCAGAGTTGACAACGGCTTTTGAAAGCTATGATTGCTGATCAGATTCTGAAGTTATACAAAATAGTTATTGGACTTTTCCAAGTGGGAGACTGTTGGATTAGTGTCTAAGTCCATAACTATTTTGGTATGTACTTGACCCGATTGTGAGCATAGTCCTTTTGGGTTGCCTTCACCATAGCAATATGTAGGATGAATTAAGGAGAGAAAGGTTTGATTATGATTTATTAATATATTATAAGAATAGTATATTAAAGGAGAAATCATATTGTTTAATTAATATTAGTCAAGAATTAATAAAGAATTAATTTTGTGGCTAAAAGAGATTAATTAAACTTACGGGACTGGAATTGTAATTATAAGATAATTGCAATTGGGCTATGGATCACCTTGGAATAATAGGTTGGATGAATTATATGGGGAAGCCCATTAGAAATCGTCCAAGGCATGTTCCAGAAGGGGTCCATGGGCTGCTTAGGGATTAAGCAGTCAAATTAGGGTTTCCTTGTTAGATAACCCTAATTGCCTACCTATTTAAAGAACCCTTGAGACCCAAAAACGTGGCTAAGTGTTCCTTTAGGGTTTCCAGCCGTTTTTGGTGCCTTTTCTCTCTTCTCTATTCATCCAAGTTGCTTAGTGGTGTTTGTGACTCCATTAGAGGTGCAACACTTGAGGCACTAAGCTTTCTGAAGCCAAGGATTGATTGTTATTGCTATATAACAATCAAAGGTAAAATTTAAACCTTAATTTCAGTTATAGTTTATTAGATCTAGGGTTTTATGGCTTTGGATTATCAATTGCATGTTCATTAAACAAACTAGATACAAAGCTATTAGGGTTTGCATGTACACCATAGGATTGATGTATTGCTCAAAACCCATCACGAAGATCTCAAGTACACATCCTCGAATCTCATCAGCAGCAAAAACCGCTCGCTCATTAGCTGTAGAAACTCGTAGAGGTCAACTGAACGCCTCTCGTTGGATATTGATGCGCTGACTAAACGCTAATGACACGAAAGATCGACTCACACCCGAGTCAAAAAACACCAAAGCAGGTACATAATTCACAAGAAAAGTACCTAAACATATCACATATAAGCACCATATATATAAACAAAAGAATAAGCAAAAGATCACATACCAGCCACAACATCAGGTGCTACGCGGACCTCCTCCACGGTCAACTGGAAGGCTCTGCCGCGAGCCTTTGGCGCCTCAGCCTTCACGGTCCGACTCTCCGTAGCTCGAGTGGAAGAAGGTGCAGATCTCTGCGCTGATCCCTGAATCAACTGCGGGCACTCGACCTTCATGTGGCCAGTCTGGTTTCAATGAAAGTAAACCATGAATCCTTTGGGGCAATCCTTGGCTATATGCCCTTCCTTGCCACATTTATAGCAAGCACCTGCTCGACAAAATCCATCATTTCCCTTACCGCACTTCCCACAAGTGCGACCCTTTTGGCCTCCAGATCTCGTATCTGTGGGCTTTGCCCGCTTGGCTGCCGGCTGAGACTGCACCGGCCGCATGTCCCTCCTCTGAGACTCGGCCTCCTCCCTGGCCCGAGTCTGTAGCTCAATCTCCCTCTTCCGAGCATTTTCCTGGAGCTCGAAAAATGTTATGTATGTCGAGTTCGCCACGAACTCCTGAATGTCCCTCCTCAGCGTGCTTTCTCGGTAAACACGTGCTTAGGGCAAAACAACGCCCTTTCATGAAACATCTGCGTGATCACCGTCATAGACTCCGTCCCATGCTTGAGGGACAGGAACTCCTGGGCCAAACGTTCCCTCTCCACCAGGGGAACGTACTCGTCTCTGAACATAGTGGTGAACCTCTCCCAGATCACCACGGTAAGTTCTGCAGGAGTAAAATCTGCCATCACAAACATCCACCAGTCCTTCGCTCCCAAGCGGAGCTGGTTCAGCGCGAACCGTACTCTCAAATGTTCCATACAGGAACAAGTGTAGAAAAATCCCTCAACGCCAGAGATCCACCTCATCGCGGCTATCGGATCCTGTGTCCCATCAAACTCTGGTGGCTTTGTGTTGCTGAACTCTCGGTATAACAACGAGTCACCCCCTTACGGCCTAGCAGCGGTGACAGTTGTGGTGGCTGCAGCAGCCTCGGTTAGAGAAACATATCACTCGTCGAATGTCTCAATCATCATGGTCTTGATAGACCCAAACATCTCCGGAATCTCTGCCCGAATGGTTGCGGCCACCTCCTCGTGGATCATCCTACGGATCTCCTCATCATTTGTACCACTGATAGCACTGCCTCTTGGGTTGTGGCGCATCCCCACCATGATGCCTCTGAAATATGACTTAAATAATTAGAGACTCAACCGTGATTACTCACACTCGATCAACCATTCCTACTTGTTCCTTAGCACCCTAAGGATTCTTACTTGGAATGTTTACCGATCCGGTGCTTTCAGTAGTACAGGCCCAATACTACCTTCCACACCGTATCCGTATTCACACTAAGTCCTCCTCCTAGGATCCCAATTCGCAAGTACTCTATACCCTTTGAATTCAGCCTACTCTCAAGCAGACTTCTCACAAGCTACTCTCTACTATCTACATGCACTCAAAGTATCTCCCAGCAGCATAAACTCCTAGGCTAAGGCATCACATATCAGGCCACCTTAGTCCTAAGATATGATTTACCTAGCCTACTCTAGCATGCGTAGCACATCACATAATATCTCATAACACATAATGTTAGGGTATTTTGGGAAATCACTGTTCGGGCGTAGGCTCATTGTACACACTGCTCCTTTTTGCTTTTTCTCTAAATCTTTTACTCTTCTTAGAAAAAATTGTTTCTTTTATGAAAAATTCTCTCAAATCCTCAGTTTGAGTTCATATACACCCGAAAGTGCATCTGAATCCCTCAAACCAAGGCTCTGATACCAACTTGTAACGACGTGAAAATTTAAAACAATTTTTCATTTTTCAACCATAACATATCTAATATAAATCATTTCAAAACACAAGTGCATCAAATGTTATCACGGTAAAACATATCCTAGAATCTCAAATACAAAATCCTATGTCAGTGTGTACAAATCATGCCGGCGCCTTCCCGCGATCCTCGCTAGTACCTGAAACACATATCACATAACACGGTAAGCATAAATGCTTAGTGAGCTCCCCAAAATACTACATACAACACATAAGCCACTCGAGGCTATAGCTCTACGAGACCTTCCGGTCAACGTGTCTCATGGGCCTTCCGATCCTACAATCTGAGTAGACCTTGCAGTCCTACTCTGTCGACCTTCCGGTCCATACCCTGTTGACCTTCCGGTCAATACCATACTACTCATAGCATACATAACATATACATAGAAACATAGAAACATGTATCACATACTCATCATAGCACATAAGACCTTCCGGTCACACATAATTACCATTCAAGGTAAGGTATAATGAGAAGACTTACCTCGTATGATGTTTAGTCACTCTCGTGCTCGATATCCCCGAACTCGAAACAATGACCTAGCCCCCGCCTAATTACATAAAGTAATTATCACAAATCAATAACGACTCTCAAGGCTAGACTAATCCCTTCCTATGTTCTTTCGGAAGGATAAAAGACCATTTTACCCCTCTAATGGTCCAAAAGTCCACATGTTGACCAAACCTTAAAAGTCAACGAAAGTCAACTGTATGGAGTTACGTTGCGTGTACCAGCTCTGTACGCGGGGCGTACTCCGTGGTCATCCAAAATTGGGGTACTCGACCCCCTACGCGACGCGTACTAGGATTACGCCCAACGTAATGCCCAATTTCATACTTTCATGATTTTCGGTCTGAATAGATTAAGACATAAGCTCATATCACAAATCCAGGCACTCTACTGTCTCTTAATCCATAAAGTCGAAACCTTTAAGCCTTTGCATGGCTGTAAAGGTCACCAATCACTTCAAACACATATCCTCTTTCCCCATTAAGCCCTAAAGTCGAAACCTTTAAGCCTAAACATTTTTAATGTTATTTTAACAATTTATTTGTATTTATGAATTAAGATTGTGCTTTTGTCATAATTATGAAATTTCATTTACGTTTTATAATTAGCGGCACAGCTTGTTGCCCGTTTGCCATCTCACTCATTGTACGATGACAATTGAACTTTTTGATTTAGATTGATAAAAAACGATAAATAAATACATTACAAAAAAAGTGGTATAATTTTAAATTTTATAATTTATTTAATTGATTTTAAATGGGTTACCCAAGTTTAACCCTTTATTTAATAGGTTGAGTCAGAAATTACATAGACATGTCAACCTGATGACAACCCATTTATGTAAAAGGTTGGTTTGAGTTAGAAATATCAACTCATTTAAATAAACATGTTGGGTTGGGTTGAAATTTTCAACTCAATTATTAAATAGGTTGAACCCGAACCCAACCTAATTCGAGCCATTGCCACCTCTATTAGTTGTCTTCCAGGAACGTTCTTTCCTTCATTGCTTTTATATTTCTAGAATGAAATGTTTTTTTTTTGGGACAAACAGCCAAACTATTGTAATTCCTTTTTGATTTTTAAACAAAATTAAACCAAATCAACACATATTCACACTAAATTCGTAATACAAATTACAAACCCCACGAATAGAGTACTACAAGTGTATAGATGGCGGGAAAGCAATAGGCGTGGTCACCATTTCTATTTCTATTTCCTTCCCTTTTTCTTTTTCTCTTTTACTTTAATCATTAATTTTAGCTTATTTTATCCAACATTTAAATTAAATAAAAGAAATGTATTTTGCTTTTTTACCAAATTTGATCAAACTGTCGCTTTCCATCCATCCTTTTCTTTATGTAATTTCTTTTTAAATTTCAAAAAAAAAAAAAAACACTCGATATTTAATAGTATAATATATTATCGTTTACAAATTATAAAATATTTTAATTAATAATATTTAGTCTTTTTGACTAATTGACAAGGTGCATATTTACCTTTTGAGATAAAGTTAAACTTACAGATAAAAAGTAAAAAGATTAATGATTGTAACATTCGTTCATTCTGATTGATTATTGTTACTTAATAAAATCCGGTTGTTCCAAATATATATAAAAAAAAACGGGGTGGATATAAACTGATCATAATTTTATTTTGTAAAATTTGAATCTCATGAAACTCAAGATACAAATATTAGTTTGAAAAATATATAACAAGTTGAGTTTGTAAATTGAATTATTATCGAATTGTTATTGTTGAATGGTGTATATATGTATAAATTACGGTGAACATTTAGTGTACTTTAAATTAAGATTTTTTTTTTATCATAGATATTTCACGTATTTCACGGTATTTGAGCTTGAGCTAAAGCATTAAGCATACATCGCCGAACATTCTTAATAGACATTTCCAAGCACCCAAATGGAGTTTGAGTTTTTAGCATAGCAAGATCGAGTAAACATAAAATAGGCCCGTCTTATTTGGTTTGAGATCAGTCTAAGTCTAAGACCATCAAATTGGTGGTATTTGTCCTATCTTTGGGTAACAATGTGTTCAAAAATGTTTCCAATTTATTTAGAAAAAACATTTGGATGGAGACAACGGCATATTTAAATAGAGGGTTGGTGGGTCTCACAAGTCATAACCAAACTATTATTATTATTATTATTATTATTATTATTATTATTATTATTATTATTATTATTATTATTATTATTATATAAATTTAATAATAAGAATTTTAGGACCTATTTTTAAATAAATTTAGAACTTATCTTATGATGTTGAGCTAAAGATTACAACCTAGAATCTTATTGTATGTACTCCTAAAACATTAAATTCAAAAGCAAAGCTAAGGCATTGTCGAAGATTGTTTCACTTGCATTGAATATTTTAGTGGTATCACAAGAACAAAATGATTAATACCACCCTTCAAATCACATTAGATTTACAAGGACATAATCAATGACTTTCGAAACAAGCAGACTCGTTCTACAACACTATTTGTACTTGAGAGTAAGCAATCGTTGAATCGTTCAAATTACACCTTAAGGATATCACAAAACATTTTTACTATAGAAGTCAATACGAAGAAAAGTTTTGAAAACATGAATATTCCTTGGCTAAATGAATTATTCTTTTGATCTTCTTTCTTCTTTTGGAATCCCACTCCACTTGCTACTCCTTGCAAGCTCACCGTGGATAAAAGGATTCTTGTTCGTAACATTAACGTTTTAACTAGTGAAAGGTATGCTACTTATTAGGATCAATGATACTCAACCTAAGGTACATTGATACTATCATCTTACTCTCATCTTTTGTCAAATATCCAAGGCCGAAGTAACATTCTTTCCATCTACAATGTTTGAATCTCATCGAACATGGCCGGTACGTATTGCACTTCATCGTTCTCTTTCGCTTCATTCTTTCCCAGCTTCCAAAATTTTTAGTTCTTAGTTCTTTGATAGCTTATTTTATTAGTTTATTTTTAGATTTTTAGATCTTTTTTATCATTAATGCATTGTAATTTATTTATTTTTCTTTAGTATGGATCATACCGGGTGCTTGTTATGTTGCATGAGATATTTTGTAGGTTTTTCGGTGCTTGTTGCGGTTGCGGGTTGATTAGAGACAGGCTTAATGGGCTCCCGAGGCATTATTGGGCTTGGCGGAATCAAAAAGGAAGAATTGGGCTTTGAAAGTTATTGGCGTGGATTATTTGGGCTTGTGAAGATGGATCATGAAATTCAAATTTTGGGCTTGGAGTATCCATTTGGTGGCTAAATGATGATTGGTGCATTTCAAATTACATGGACAAGGGGGGACCAAAGGAATCTTTGGTAGTGGAAGAGTGGAGTGGTGGAAGGAAGGACCAATAACATTACTGCAACATTTGCGCGGGTGGAATTTTCATCGCGCGGGTACCCGCGCAACTGCCCAGTTTGGGCATTTTGGTCATTTGTCACACCATAACCCTTGGGGATCAGATCTAGAAGCTCATTCACTATTTTCCACCATTGGAGACCTGCAAGAGGCGATTTTGGGAGCTAGAAACCATTTTCTTTCATCTTTCCAAATCGTAGGTAGTTTCTTTATGCAATTAGATTATTGTTCTTGTTACTTTGTTGTCATGAGTGGCTAATACTCTTATTTGGTTGACTTTGGCTGAAAACCAACGAATGTTTGTGGGTTTTGAAGGATTTATGTTGATTATCAATTTATTCCATGTTTATGATTCTAGTTTGCAATTCTTATGCTTATTTGATGTTTTGATCATGAGCTTAGTATTTGATTGAGCAATGGTTGATTTATTTCATTGATTTTGCATTGGATCATTGAATTTATCTAGAACAAAGGCTTTATGATGGTAGAAATCATCTCTAGCTTATGAATCATATCTCCTTTATGGATGTGTAAGCATTTGACATCCTCTAGGAATTGGGGATTCCTTCATTCTTAAGGCTAATTGATTTCTTGGGATTAATTGCTTCAATTAACCCTTGATCTTAATTAAGAAGGTGTGTTGTGGGCTTCCCCAATCTCCATACTACCTATGAGGAATCTTGGCATATCATGCTTCATGATTGCTATAACCAATTTGGGATGAAGGATAAGCTTTGTATTAGATCCTAATGATAAACACACAAATGTTCATTGTGTTGAATTGTCTTAGTTAACCAATTATTCCCAACCTTTGAGCATCTCATCAACTTGCTTAATTGCAAGGTTTTTAGTTATTCAAGTATTTTAGTTTTCAAGTAATCAAAAAACCCCCCTTTTAGTTTAATTGTATTTAATTAGTTTAATTTCACTAGTTCTATTGAATTGCATTGGTGATTGAATACAACCATTTCCCCGATGATCGATACCCCTTTTTACCATTATATTACGTTTATTTAGCAATCAAAGGGTGTAATTTGCTTGGTGGGCTATGTGGAGTTTTACAGACTGGACTAGAGGGTCCAACGATTTATGATGCTAGAGAGTCCTCGACTAGACCGGACCGGAGGGTCCAACGAGCTAGACCGGACCAGAAGGTCCAACGATATATGGGACTGGAGGGTCCCGCTGAGATACATCGGACCGGAGGCTCCTACAGAATTATAGGCTCGAGTGGCTAATATGTATATGTGGTATTTTGGGGAAGCTCACTAAGCTTCGTGCTTACCGTGTTATGTGTTACGTGTTTCAGGTTCTTATCAGGATCGCTGGAAGGCTGCGACTCGATTGTACACCCAAGAGAAAAGAGTCATGAATGAATATCCTGGATTTTGATAATGTTTTGAAATTTTTTTTGACTATTAAATGGTGTTTATTTAAAATGACATGTGTTTTATGAAATTAAAAATGGAAAAATTAGTTTGAAAATTATAGTGTTACAGTTCTAGGTGAATTGTGATTCTATTTGAGGTGCAACACATGGGGCACTAATTTCTTAATGGCCAAAGTCTTTCTAGCAACACCAAATACATCATGACTTCAAGCCACATAAATGGTATGTTACTCTAACTAATATCTTGTATTGTTTATAACACCAGCCGTACATATATGAGACACCAACCGTACACCCGTGTACAGTCGTACACAGGTGTGCGGCCGTATACACGAGTACGGTCATACACAGCCACAAAATTACATATTACATTATAGAAAAATATTTTCCTAGAAAAGCAAAGTATAAACCAATATTTTGACCTAGAAATCTCCCCCTTGGTTTATAGCTTTATTTTCTAAATGAACCAACAAGCCCCCCCCCCCCCCCCCCGAAAAAAAAAGTAGCTGGATTTTCTTGTTAATTTTCAATGGGAGCTTTGGCTTCAGCTTTAATCTTTGATTTTTTCATAGCTTCAAGACGAATGTATGAATCTTCAATAAATGACTTCATCCTGAGCGGTTGGGCATTTCTTCAAGATTTGACTCTAAACGCACATTGGGTGAGGAGGCTTGATGTACTGATTCTTGAAATACAGCGCTTTCAGCTTGAGAATCTTCAGAGAGAACAACAGAGAGAAATATTCTTCTTGATCACTTCAGTAGGTTCAGGATAGCAGCAGACTGATTGAGGAGACTTCAATACAATCCGTAATATAATCTTCAATTACAGCTTCACCTTGCTTCTGGGGTTGAAAATTTTTCATGTTGAAAGAATAATCTTCATTTCTTGTTCCTTCGGATGAGAATTCTCCGATGCTCATAAATGAAGCTTCGGCTTAGAAAATCTTGAAACAGTCTCCATGAGTCTCATCTACACCTGAATTCACTTTTCAAGACAAAACAAAACTAAAAGAAAACTTAGCACACAATATTTTTGGATTTTTTGATTTTTCTGAACAAGAAATAAAATAGAAATAACACTATTTTTGCCCCTTTTTTAATTTTCTGATTTTTGTTTGATATTTGAATTTTTTTTTAAACTCTCCCTTTGATTTGTGCATAAAGGAAAACTATGAAGAAATTTAACAGAAACAAAAATATTTGGGATCAAAGTTGGAAGATAGTCTTAACTTTGTTTATAAGAACCTGCTCCTTCATGAATAGATCTGGTCAATTGTCGGTATTGTGGTCCACTTAAACACGAAGGATATTGACAAACTTTTCTAAATAAACCATTTAGCCGACGACGACCATGAGTATTGTTGTCCATTTAAATTAAGCAACGAGATCTACAGGCAACCTCTTAAATGGTTCAATTTTAGTTGCACTAGAACATGTTTCCCACTTCCCAATATACCCTGGTTATCAATAACTTCCTAAGGACTCCGTACTTTAGGTGAGTAAACAATTATTATTAAGGAGGAAGTCAGATTTAGAAATAGATACATATGTTGTGTCCCAGGTCGGATCTTTTTCAATCACAAAGAGGGGACAACATATGACTAATAGAGATAGAAGGATTAAGAGGTAGAATGTTGCATATGCTGTGTTCCAGGTCGGATATGTTTCAATCACGTAGAGGAGACAACATATGTCTAACAGATAGAAAGAATTTCATATATAAGGAGGTGCGTAGAATTAGAGTTTCATATGTTGCAATCCAGGTCAGATCTCTTCCAATCACGCAGAGGAAGCAACATATGACTGACAGATAGAAAGCAAGAAAATAATTTCCTATAGACCTACTTTCTCAGAACCCTGCAGTCGCCCTATCAGAACCATAATTAAAGGCATAAGTCCGTACATCAAAGAAAAGTTGAACCATTGTTCTAGATGTGTTTTAATTTAGAGTATCTTGTGGGTTACCGTATTTATCTCACTACTTAATCTATCCGAGCGTCGTATGGTCAATCCAAACAATCCTAACTAAATCCACACTGTCAAATCCTTCGTGCCTAGCAGCATATTGAATACAGATTCTAGACAATTCAGATTCAGCCCTTTACACATGTTTTAGATTGCCCGTTATCACATTCTTGATATCACTTCCCAACAGACACCTACTAAAGAAAAACTATAAAAGATTGTCTTTAAAATGAATCAGGTTAAGATAAACTCAAGAGTATAGAGAAGAAAACGCAAACCGTAATTCACCAATTGAATTTTCATTCAGAAAGTCTGAGAACAGCACGTATAATCTCAGAACAGATCCGAAAATTCTTCATGTCATTAAGCACAAACCCCATGAGTGATACCTTCCTTTCTTCCTTTCCCGCAAAGGACACATGCTCTCAAACAAAGTTCTGAGTGTTGCACAGTAGAGAGATGCGTCCTATCATGTGCCTGGAACAACTACTACCAACAAACTGAAGTCCGATGATATACCTCCATAGCTGCTCCGACACCGAGCGAGATCAGTTGGTCTTTGGAACCCAGTCCATTTTGAAACTAGGTTGACCTTTTTCATCCTTACACGGTACTCTCTACCATGACATATCATGTTTATCACAAACAGAAGATGAAGAAATATTAGAGTCATTAGGTGATTTGGGAGATTGATCCTTCGGAACCCATTTGTAGTTGGGCTTAACCCATTTCTTTTTTGATATGATGGGTAGCTTGGTACTTGCTTTTGAGTTTGATGTCGGCCGTTGATATGGCTTTGATCTAACTGGTCTTGGCTTCACTGGAGCATCTCTTGGAATGGGATTCTTGGCCAACATTCCCTTCTTGCCCTTTGGATTCGGATTCTTGTGGGTTTGATTCTTGGCCTTCTGCGAGTTCCAGTCAATATTGTCTGAACGTGACCTTGAGGGGTTTCTTTTGGACTATCTCCCTCTTGGCGCGTTTTGCAATCCTTGTGCGTAGTAGGGAACGTATGCGTGATTTGGACAGTTTCGAGCAATGTGATCAGGTGCTCTAGAGTGAAAACAAGTCTTTTTGTTCACTGAGAAATTGTTTCTTCCTGCCCCTGGTGGCGTGTCCATGCCTTGTCTCTTGTTGTTCCTATAAGCACAATTACAACAAGTCGTCGGTTTCGCTTGTTTTGGTGGCTTGTATTTCTCAACAGCAGGTTTAGAAGTAACTGAGTTAGAAGCAATAGATTCAGAGTTCAAGGAAACATTTGTTTGTTCAATAGTATTCTCCTTGTTCTTATCTTCTGCTACTTTACCTGCACAGGAAGTAGAAACATCAGTATTCTTCACCTCAACACCCTCAGTTGGCCCTGATTGTTTAGTCTTAACAGATGCTGGAGCAGGGGTTTCGCCATACTAAGCAGACATTTCTTCTTCATTGGTCTCAAGGGGTGGGTTATAGTTGTCATTAAAAGGCGGTGGAACACTGTGACACCCTAGACCCTTGTTTTGATTATCTTTGAATTTTAATTGCTTCTCAATCATCGAGGAAACTACCTCACTTGACACATCATATTTTCTAAAATTAAAATCTGCATTTTCAAATTTGTTTTTCAATGTGTCAAGCTCGGCAGTCACAGAAGCAAGTTGTCTCTTAATATAGTCATAATTTTCACATTTATTGCTAAATTCCTCTTGAAGTTTTCTAAAATCCTTAGTTTTGGCCTCTAGTTGAGCTTTTAAGGGTTTTTGACCTTTCCTTAGAGTATAGCCTTCATATTTAAGGTCCTCATTTTCCCTTTTTAGCAAATCAATTTGTTCACGAAGAAATTTAATCGTAGATTCACAAGATGGAGTACATGAAACTTCATTTACCGGAATGGATGATGAACTCATTTTTTATAATTTTATTATATATATATATATATATATATATATATATATTATTTTATTTTATATATTTTGTTTGAATTGCCCTTTGACTTAAAAACTGAGAAATTCAACCTTAAAAATCAAATTTAAAAAGTCATACTAAAAAGTCAAACTCAAAAAGTCAAACTTAAAAGTCAAACCGAAAAGCTAAATTTGAAATTTTGAAACATAAATGAAAAAGTCAAAGTTTAAAGTCAAAAGTCAAACTAGAAAAGTCAAAGTAAAAAAGTCAAAATTAAAAGACAAATTAAAAAATAAATTTTTGGGTTGAAAGTGGAAATTAAAAATAAAAGAAATTGATTTTTGGGGTTAAAATAGTCAAATTTCGAATGTTGGAACCGACAAGGACTTGTGTTAAATTAGTTTTCGAAGAAGAGAAACAAAGTGTCCGCTAGTCGAGTTGGTAAAGAGTTGTGTTGATCAACGAGAGGTCCCGGGTTCAATCCCCGACACCCTCAATTGCTCTTTACTTTTTTTAATATGAAGCTACGATGCGAGGATGTTACATGTGATGCTGGCTGCACATCGAGGCCGCACACCAAGCCCCGCACACCGAGGACTGCACACTCCGCGGCCATACACCTTCAACTGGAAGCACACCTTCACCAGATTTGCGAAGAAAAATGACGTTTTTCACTATTTTTGCTCCAAAACTCGATCAAAAACTGGTTTTTATGAAAAATGCAAAGAACAAACCCCATTTATTTTGCCCCGATCTATCCAAAAATGAAAAAATCCTTTTAATATAAGATCAAATAAGCTCCATAGCTGACAAAATTGACTGATACAATCCAAGCCCTGATACCAGTTGTAAGTCCCCAAAATGCTTGAGTATCAATCAGATCCGTTTGATAGTGCGGAATCCCAATCAAACAGATGATGTCGGATCAAAATAAAAGAGAAGGAGAAGAAGAAGATGATGATCTTGTATTATTTGATGATTATAATGTAGATCCAAATACAAGATTCACACACACTCACTTCTTCTCTCTAACTTTCTCTCTTTACAATATGCTCTCCTCTCATATTCTTCTAGCCGTACACTCACATGACTCCTCACCGTATATATATGAGACACCAGCCTTACACTCGTGTACAACCGTACACAGGTGTGCAGAAATTACATATTACATTATAGAAAAATATTTTGCTAGAAAAGCAAAGTATAAACCAATATTTTGACCCAACAAAAGAGGAATCGTGAATTGTTGAGATGGTTAAATCAAGAAAATGAATCATACTTCGTTCCAAATCAAGTCTTAAAGTCATACTCCAAGATTGCGCCTTGAGTGACATAATCTTAAGAAAGGTTTATAACACTTATCAAATGTAGAGTAAAATGTTTTCTACTCCTGTACATTTGAAATTGGTAAGTTGTGATGTTTTAGATAAAACAAAGACCAACTAAGGCCAATTGTGTGAAGTATTTGTCTTGATAAGAATCCATACTAACTCTTGAATATTTGTTTCTCAGGGAATGGTTCTTCACAAGAGAATTTTATATGTCAAGAGGTCAGTGGGAGTCTTAAAGATCTTGAAAATTTTCAAGAACAAATCAAGAATAAAACCTGTTGTTTATCACTAGCACACGACTTGAGGTTTATAGCCTATCGTGTTGACATATTCTTGTTTCTATGCCCATTCCAGTTAAAGTTGACTATGCATGTGAGTTTTATAAGTTCTCAGTTGTTTGCATAGCTAGTTGGAATCAATCGTAGGCCCTTGTGCTGCCAGGTGGTAAGAAGTTAAGGTTGAGCAAGTTCAGTCCATATGAGTTTTGATTTGTCACTAACCTTGTCTTGTGATTATGGTTATGACAAATTCACATGGATAAGAACACATACACCATAAAATCTAAGTGTCATAAGGTTTCTCTCCAATTCATGAAAATGATGGTGAGGAAATGCTTTTGCTAAATAGATTTTACGTAGATAGCAATTGTGATATTTGCATTCTCAAAGTCGTTAGTGGAATGTGTGTGGTTAACCGTTACACTGAAATGGATTTGTGAGAAATGGAAAAGGTCTAAACAATTGAGATTATGATTATGTCATCCCTTTTCATAGTTCTACAAATTATTTAGACACACATGTGAGCTATCTAAGAAAAGGTTTATTATTTTTGATAGAGTCTTATCAAAGCATCTCATATCAGAAATCTGAACTTTGGTAAGAAGTCAATAAAGTATTGATTTCGAGAAGTCAAGCTGTTTTCTGAATACATTTCAACGCTAGTGGGAGCATAATTGTTATGCTAGTAATTATTAGGCTAGTGGGAGCATAATCAATTATTATAAGTGTTACAAGTTAGCAATATTAATTATAGAAAACAAAAGTTTCAATTGGGAAAAGTTGTTCTGCTATAATTAAGGGAGAGGAAATTATACTTCATTTCAATTCTAAACGCTTAGATTGAGATTTTAATCATCTTTAGTCAAGGATATATATGGATTTTAGGTTGGAATGGTTCAACATAAGGAAATTCTATATATATTGCGTTCTCGAAATTCGGTTATTATTACAACATACCTCTTCATAGTCGAATTATGCAAACATGGAAAATACAAAATATTGTAGCAAAAGACTGGTCTAGGATCATGTCTTTATGTGAGACATCATGAATCATGTCTCATATGCTTTGGGTATAGGATCGATTACATGTGCTATAATATTTATCCTATCTAAATTTTCCAATTGCCTAGGGCATTAAGAGGGGAAAAGGTCTAGAATTGGATATGACTAAAATGATTAAGCAATTGTCGACGACAATCTAAGGTTTATCAAAGATTGGTTGCTCATGGACAGTTAGAAGTATGGTGTTAGTTTTGGAATGACCATATTGACATATTCTGAAAGGAGTCAACTCTTGTTCAGAAGTTATAGTCAAAATGGGAATGTGGAAATGTTTCCATAGGTGGAAGTTATTCATTAAATCTGTGTAAAATTAGAAAACTTAATGCAAGAAGGATATTCAAAGAAATGTACTTTGAATTTGAGACTTCTTTTCCATGGAATTGATCTCCATTGGAATACTTTGTAAATTTATTTTGTCAAGCCTTTGTGATTTTGTGCATAGTCATTACAAGAGGATCAATACATATAAGTTTAGAATGTAACAAATTTCGGTAAATGGCAGGAATTTGGAATTCTTACATTTATGATAAGGATTTGGGATTGTGAAATGGGAATCATTGGAATTATGTTCAATTGATCTATTTCACAAAGTAAGGATCATAGACAAACATAGTGTGCATACTTGGAGTATGGCATAGCTATTGTTTGGACAAACATAGTGTGCATGCATGGAGCATCGCATGACTATTGTTTTTTATTCAAATATAAAGTTGATTATTTGAAACATTATACAATGAATAATGATTAATAAATATGGTGTTTAAATAAAAGGTGTTTTATTTATTCTCAAAAGTGGTTGGGGCCATATAGGATTAGTATTATTCTTGTGTTTCACTTTGCATGTTTTGGCTTCCCGAATAACTAGGTTATTCAGACTCTCCATAGTCACTCATACTTTCGAAGTAGGTATTGAGGCAAGACTATCATGAATGGGTTTGTAGTTTGTCTAGGTGGCCTAGACATAGCTGAAGTATTCATGAATGCTCCTAGAATAAGATTTAAGTATTAGATTAAGCCCACACTCATTTGACTCACTTAATGGATTTTATCACGAGTGATCATGAGACGATAATATTTTATATTTTTCAAAAGGAGACGTGTGAGTTGTAGTTACGCATCGATTGCACATTGACATATGAAAATGCAACCAGTAACTTGGTTGTTATAAAACATATCATTGTGTGTAATTTGATGAGTAAGTACAATCAAACATTTGGGTAGAATTTTATCCATTCCTTTTACCCTTGGAGGGACAAAAATGATATTTGTAGGCCCCTCGAGGATTTAGTGATGACAAACGTAAGTGCTCGGCTGGGCCTGGACTGATATTATTTGTTTAATTAGTCAGTCGTCATAAATCAAAAATCGGGACACAACAGATGGACAGAGAGAATGATTATAATCCATGTCTCAGTCCATATAATACCTAGAATAGAGGAATATATGATCCCTTATCTAATGGACATGTCATTGACTAGGTCAAAGTTCGACAGTGGCTTTTAAGAGCTATTATTGCTAGCCGAGATTTTAGAGTCATATTTGCAATAATAGTTTTAGACTTATCCTAATGGGAGACTGTTGGATTAGATGTCTAAGCCCATAACTATTGTTGGTATATACTCGAGCCAAGAGTAGCATGGTCCATTTGGGTTGCATAACACCATGACAGTTTGTTAGGATGGACTCTTAAGGGAAGGTTATATATGATTTATTAAAATATTATAAGTTCTAATATATTAATATCAAATCATACGTTTTAATTAGTATTGATCAAGAATTAATTTGGAATTAATTTAGTGATCAAAAGAGACTAATTAAATCTATAGGGACTAATTATGGTAATTAGTTATATTTATATGTATTGGGCTTATGATCCATGTTGGACCAAGTTTATGTATGGATACATACAGAGTTGGGACACATGAACCATGGATCATAAAATTCATGGATATGGATACGGGTTATACCCATGACCCTTGGAATCCAACATATAAATATGTTAGTTCATGACCAGAAACGTGTGCTTTTTCTTAGAGAAACATTGAGGTGTTTTTCGTGCATGGAATTCTCTCTTAAGAGTCGCCTTTGTTCTAGGTGACTTGTGATTCCCTTTGAGGTGCAACACTCGGGGCACTAAGTTTTTAAAGGCCAAAGTCTTTGTAGCAACACCAAATACATCATGACTTCAAGCCATTTAAAGGTATGTTACTCTAACTAGTATCTTGTATTAATCATGAAAAATGGCATGCTAGATATTGTCTTAATACCTTAGAAACACCTTTGCATGTATAATTAGTGAAAACATAGATCCAAGGTATTTAGGGTTGTATGTGCACCATAGGATGTTGTAGAATACTAAAACCCATCACATGCTAGTACTGATTAGTCAGTGATATGATGGCATGTGTAGGATATGCTCTACTATGGTTACTCAATGCTCGAATGATGCTTGCTTTGTGCTTTTAGGAGTTGTATCTATCTTTAACTAACTAGTAAATGAATACGCTAAGTTACATATTACGAGGACTAAATAATTTCAGAAGGTTAGGTTTATCCTTATTTCGCAACTCTTGGCTGAGTCCAACTTTTGTAGGGAGAGACCTCTCATTCGAAGAATTATCTGGTCTTAGTAATATGTAATGGTATTCGCGAGTTAGTTAGGGGAGATAGCATGTGTTGGATTAATGTCTAAGTCCATAACTATAATT